>NC_141765.1:18081558-18393224 GCF_982258835.1 Parasteatoda tepidariorum
TACGGCAATAATAAATTAAATCAAAAATAAAAGCAATATAAATATGTGACAAAATTTAGTTAAACGTAATGGCTTTAAAGAACTTTATTCAAAAATATTTGAGGAGGAAATGTTGTTGTTACCGAGAATGACCAAAATCAAGAGAATGTCGACTTTCACCGGAGAAGTCAAGAATCACATAGTCGCTTTGGTGAATGTCCGAAATATTTGTTAGATCCGATTTGTACCAGTTAAATGCATACTGGGCAGTAGCACTTGACTTCAAAAAAACAGTGATATAGGGCATACCGGGCAAATTTATACCGAGCAGTGGCACTTTACTGGAACTAGTATACATATCGGTTGACGATTTTTATAAAATAAAAAAAATAACGATGGGAAAAAGTGACTGGTTGTTTATTTAATGTAAGTGACCACGTTTTTTTTTATTTTATTTATTTATTTATTTAATTTAATTTTACTTTATTTTATTTTAATTTCATTTTAAATTTATTTTAGTTTAATTTTTCAATTTAATTTTATTTTATTTAATTTTACTTTATTTATTTATTTATTTATTTTATTTTACTTTATTTTATTTTAATTTCATTTCAAATTTATTTTATTTTAATTTTTCAATTTAATTTTACTTTATTTATTTATTTTATTTTACTTTATTTATTAATTTATTTATTTTATTTTACTTTATTTATTTATTTTATTTTTGAATCCCCAAATGGCGAGTGGTTATTTTCAGGTCTAGTATATTATACTTTACGCAAACACCAGAGCAAAACAATAAATAAATAACCAGGATGAATATGAAGTGATAAAAAGTGACCATCCATAATTTTCATTAACTGTCATTTTTACCCAAAAACAGGTTTGAATATTTCAAATCATACATTATGAAAAAATTTGGTATCTAGTTGCCATCATTTTTGATGTTGAGGTAAACTAAAAACATTTTTAAGAGCATAACTATAGTTATCGTGCCAAAAAATTATATAAAACTGACAAAATAACAACTGATTGAAATAATTAGTGGAAATATATTACTAAATATGTGCTTGTTTTTTAAATGAAATATTTTTTGCAATGAATGTCAACAAACAATCTCAGTAGACAAAGCACTGTCAGTAAACAAAGAAACTAATTTTTGCAATGCAATGTCAGTAAACAAACAAACTAATAATGAATTAATAAAACTATAGTGAAAAGAAAAAAGTATTCTAACTACATGCTTTGTTAGAAAATTTAGTTTACCTCTACACCAAAATTATCAACTATACACCATTCTTTTTTTACTCTGTATTCTTTTATATATGTCGTGATGTTTCTTCGCCTGTAGCAACTAAACTAATTGGTATCTATATTAAATCATTTTATGAAACGAATATATTTTACCAAATATCATTTTGGAGAAAGAAATGTACCTTAATTTGTTTTATTTTCGAAAACCAATGAATCTCTTTTTTATTATTGCTTAGTTTAATTCAAGCCAATCCTATATAAATAAATGTGAAAATAATTTGGAAAACGTTGGAAATTCTTTTCAGAGTTCAGATAATAATGCGGATTATTATTGAGACATCTCTTATTAGGGTATTTATTTACTAAATTAAATAAATTTCATAAAATATCTAATTTATTTACAATTATTTTTCAATATTTTATTTATTAAGTTCCATAGATTTATAATAAAATCTAAGAATTTAACTTAATTATACTTGTAAATTAAACTAACGTTTCGTTAGCATTCATACGTTTCGGTTAACATTTATAAGAGATTTGCACTAATACTTCCCATCAAACTTTTCACTTCAAAGAAAATAATAAAACTCAACAATAAAAAAAAAATTATTTCTGTGATATGCATTCTCAACATTTATGACAATCCATTCAACATTCATAGCTCATATCAAAAAAAAAAAAAAAAAAAAAAAAAAAAAAAAAAAAAAAAAATTCAACTTATGTATATACTAAAAACAAATTCAGAGCTTAACAACATACGGCTAAATTTAATTTTAAGACTATTATTCATCAAACGATGAAAAAAGAAACATTACTATTTTAAAATTATTAGTGGTGTTTCTTTGATTAGGTTTACAATTACTAATGAACTTTATTAATTCGGGATTCCACCAAAAGAAAAGTTCATCATTAAGGGCTCCGTAGCCAGAAAAAATTGGAAACCACTGTTCTAGCTCATTATAATATTTAGCTAAACTTAACGGAATATACACTATAACGGTTCAGCAAATGCAAATTACTTAAAATAATGTGGTTTCTTCAGTACATGAACATAACCTCATCTTTGATAACTTAAACTCAGTTAAATAAATTTTATTATTCAAACCAAAAATCGCGGAGAACAGGAGAAAAAAAAAATAAAGCCACTTGAACTAGTTGCAGGTGCAAGAAAAGGGCCGAGTTAATGTGGCAGTACTATTCCAGAGAGGATTCCCTGATTCATGGGTTGACAAAAGCATCCAGCTGTAGCAATCCCATAGTAGGGTTCCTTTTGCTTTCATAAGCATGACAAGTGGCGGCTTGCCTTTTAATGAAGAGTCACCATCTCTACAATAGGCGTTAGTTGTCGTGGTAAACCGTGACCACCGTTGCTTATTGTTACTTGCCTAATCCCCGACACGTGACACCCCGACTTAGTGGAAAGGGGATGAACTAATCATCACCTGTGACTTGTTCATTCAAAAGAATTGAAAAATGAGATATAAAATTTTATATTATCCAAATTAGTGATGACAGTAGCCTTTTTTTATTTCATATCTGGAAGTTTAAAACAGGGAAAACAAATTAATTTTAGCAATTTTTAAAGGAATAGACACTCTAAAATTATTCCTATGAGCTAAAGATACTTGAGAGAGTTTGCACATTTACGTAAATATGTTCTTTGCTGCGCAGTTACAATAAACCAATCTCGATTCTCTATAAAATTTACTCAGGGAAACCCGTAGAAATTTTCTCAAAGGAAAGGTGCAACAACGAGATATACCAGTTAAATGTTTTTTTTTCTTAATTTGAAAAGAAAAAAAAACTTTTGTGCGTATCGAAAATTTTCACAAAAAATCTCACTAATTTATTTAAGGCTACTAAACCGATAATAGTTCAAAATGAAGAATAAAACAAAGAAAAATTATAGACATATGAAAAAAGGGGGGTGGAAAATAATTAGTAAAAAAAAAATAACAAACAACAGTTTATTAAAAAAAAAAATGAAACGTTAATTAAAAAACCGGAAAAAAAGCCGGAAAAAAAAAAGATATAATCTTTTCTTCAGCCCACACGATTATATCCGCAAAACAGAGTGCTTTCTGATATTGTATCAATAAAGCCAAAGCAAAATATATTAATACAATAGTGTGAGGAGCACTCAAAAAAAATTTTTATAAAATAACAGCAAATAAAATAGATCACAAAAAGTAAAAATAAGTAAAAATAACATGTCAAAACAGATAATAAAATAAAATAAAAAGAAAAAAACATTAAAAAGGGGGGACTGTAAAGCGAGTAGCAAAATCAGAACAACTTATATGGACGGATATTTTTCAAGGAATGATTTTAAAATGTTTTCGCAGAAAGATGGCCAGATTACAAAATATGAAAACAAAAGATGAAAACAAAAGCGCAAATTGAGTGTAACAAGAGGGTTTTAAAGTGTCGTTCTTACTGCACTGCTGAAGTGATTTGTTATTCTGAGTTTTGATTTGTTAGTTACCAAGGATGGGCCCGAAATGGATGTGCGCAAGGTAATATTATACTGGATAATTTTAAAAATTGATCATAAATAGCTTTAGAAGATAGATGTTTATTTAAGAAAAAATATAAAATAGAAAAGAGAAACATAAATTGCCTGTTTTGCAAATAATTTTAGCCGCGGATTTGCACGATATGGATTAGCACATAGAAAAATTATTTAAATTATCAAAGAAAAAAATTTTAATAGATAATTTTAACACGGATTTGCCCGAAATGGATTTGCACATGGAAAATTGTATAAATTAATAAAGAAATTTTTAGCAAACAATTTTATCCACGGATTTGCCCGAAATGGATTTGCACATGGAAAAACTGTATAGATTAACAAAGGAAATTATTTAGTAAAGGAATTTTTAGTAAATAATTCTAACCACGGATTTGCCCGAAATGGATTTGCACATGGAAAAATTAACAAAGAAAAAATTTTAGTAGATCATTTTAGCCACGGATTTGCCCAAAATGGATTTGCACATGGAAAATTGTATAAATTAATAAAGACATTTTTAGCAAACAATTTTATCCACGGATTTGCCCGAAATGGATTTGCACATGGATAAACTGTATAGATTAACAAAGGAAATTATTTAATAAAGGAATTTTTAGTAAACAATGCTAACCACGGATTTGCCCGAAATGGATTTGCACATGGAAAAATTATATAAATTAACAAAGAAATTATTTAGTAAATAATTTTGGCAATGAATTTTGGCCTGAAATGGATTTGCACATGGGAAAATCATAAAAATTAAGAAAAAAAGAAGAAAAAAAATGTTTAGTAAATATATCCACCAAAATATACGATTAATTCAATGATTTTTTATATAATTTTATTACATTAGTTGGGTATCCATTCTTTTTTATCAGATTTTGAAAGAGTTTATCGATTTGTTTTTTGGATAAATAAATATTACTACATATTCTTTTAATTCTGTTCATTTCATTAAAAGTGGTATTTAAATAGATGCTCCTAGAAACATTAGAATTCCAAGTAACTAGTTTATTAATATTAAAATCATTTCTTTTATCGTATAAATCAACAAAGCAGCTATTTTCAACTTTCATAATACCCAAATCCAAAAAATTGAAATTAATATTATCATCATGATTACGAAGTAAGATTAATTCCTCAGGGTATATCTCACTCAATAAAACAGTAAAATCTTGGAAATTAAAGATAATTAAGTCATCAATATATCTAAAAACAAATTTAATACTAAGAGTATAATTTTTTTCATAATAATGCAAAAATAAGTTAGCTAAGAGAGATGAATAATTAGATCCCTGTGGTATTCCATTAATTTGAAGAAAAATATCCCTTCCATTGTAAAGATAATTACTAAAAAGACAAAAATTAATCAGAATTTCCCAATAATCAAAATCGCGACAAAGGATATTTTTAAAATCATGGTAATAATTCAAAAGGACATCTTTTAGTTTAGAAAGGGGAATGCTATTGAAAAGATCCTGGAAATCAAAAGTCGCAATAGAATTAATTTTATTATGTTTAATGAAATCTAAAATCGGTTGATTATTAGTGACAATCCAAGAGAAACCTTCTTTAGTAATATACTTAATAATCTTATTTAAGTAGTTAGAGAAAATGGTGCCAGGTTTAGTTAAATAAGTATTAGACCCACATGTGATAGTTCTAAATTTTACTGGAATTTTATGAAATTTAGGACTGATAATTAAGTAAGGAAATTGTATATTGCTAATTTTAATTTTTAATCTCTTGTAAAAAGCTAAAATTTTTTCAATGGCAATATTATTATTGAAATTACTAAGTTCAAAATTTTTACTATTTTTTAATTCCGTATTTAAAAGTTCAGCATAGAATTTTTTACAGAATCTAGCATAATTATTGTTAGCTTTGTCTATGGGAGTAATTACAAAATTTTTTTGAAGTTGCTTAATTGATTGAACAATATTAGAAAAATTTGTTGAATTGTTATTCTTATTTAAATTATCCTTATTATTAAAAATAAAGTTTTTAAAGTAATAATAAACTCCCCATTTCCATTCTGTTAGCATACCTAAAGGTAAAGAGAATCTATTTGATATCTTTAAACAAAAACTATTGAGATCATTAAGAAAGTATTTTAGAATCTTATTGATTGATATATGGTAAATGGGGCTAAATTTTGTGCCTTTTATCATTAATTTCCTAAGTTTCAAGTTTTCTATAATATTTAAATTACCAGCAATAATATGCTTATGATGTTTATCAACAAAATCAAAATATTTATCCTCCTCACAGTGACATTCATAATCGGATATATTAATACTCCCTAAATTTTTGCTTATATCATTATAGTTAAATATGGTTCTACCAAGAGATTTGTTATATTTAAAACTTTTAATTATGTTAAAATCTTTTAATGGAAATAAAGCTTTAAAATTTTCAAAAATTTTGTGAAATTCGATCTTATCGAAAATAGGATTTTGAAAGTTAATAACGAAATATAAATTATCTAAACTTTTCTTATTATTAGGCAAAATTTTGCTCATTTTGACTTTTATAAGATCGAAACAAAGAATTTTGAAATGTAAATTAATGAAAGAAAAGTTAATAATAAGATCGTAGAACTTATATATTTCATAATTCTTAAGGGAGAAGACAAAATCTTTAATTGGTTTAATGCTATATTGTTTATTAAAGTCTTTTTCCATATTAGAAAGAAATTTTATATTTAATTTGTGACTATTAAGAGAGTTTCTATTACTTCTTGAACCCCGTTTACCTCGATTTGTACGCTTATCTTTAATATGAAAAAGTGAATAAGTTGATGAGTTATTGTAGTTAATCTGTGTATGTTGGAAGGTATCGTTTAGCCCATACGGCAGAATTGTTTTGTATAAAAGCATGTAGTAATTTTCTTTCTGTAGTCTCAAATCTAAATCCTCTATAATATTTAAGATATTAATTTTGTCTCTGTTAAATTTATGTACTCTAAAATGATTCAATTCCAGGTTATTAACTTTCTTAGTGTTTTGTTGTATTTATTTTTATATATATATATATATAATATTAATTTTGTATTATTTTTTTTTTTTTGAGGGTGAGAATATACTATTAAATAGATTAATACTTCAAAATTATACTACTTAATATATAACTTTGAATGGATTCAATATGGCTCGAAATTATCCCAAAATGAAAAATTGCAATTATTTAAAATTATTAAAAGTTAGAAAACAAAATGTGTTTTTCAATTACAAACTATGGACGAATTTTCTTAAGAAGTTTTTTAAAAAAATGCTTTTTTAAAATTGTTCTACTCAGAAAGTAAAGAAAATGGAAGTAAAAATATGTACACTTCTCAATTTAAAAAATTTTCGACCACAATTAAATAGGAAAATAAATAATTATTAAAAAGTATTTTTTACATGAAATTATCTGTTTCTAAACGAATTTTACAATAGTCTGAATGACTTGATTAACAAATAGCACTTATTCATCAGCATATTCAAAGTTAATCAGGGTAATATATATATACATGTACAGGGGTTGGACAAAATAACGGAAACACATCTGTACTATTAAACAAGATTTATTAACAATGACGCCGACATGGTTACTCCTATAGGGATCATCCCTCATAGAAGTAAAATTCTTTCACTTGTTTTCTTTCAAACATATTTCGGTGTATAAACGTGTATTTTAAGGAATTATCTTTGTTATTTAACTTCGATACAAAATAAATATTTGTGGAAAACCCCATATCATTTTGACTTTCTATTAAGAAGTATGAAAACTACTTAGAAAATTGCTTGAAACTTTTTATATTTTTAAGATATTCAAATAATTTCTTTTTTTATTAGTTGCCAAATACGATTATCTACAAAATTTTGAGAAAATAAAATTCAAATATTTCCCGCCCGTGCTCAGTATAAAAGAATTAATTTAATTATTCATATCTTGCGCTGTTTTAAACAAATTTTTTAACAATTTTAAAGAAATAATTTTGTATTTCATTTTAAAGTGCTCTAAAAATTTTATTTCTAATGACCATATCTCCATAAATATCAAAGCTAGGTTTACAAACTTATGTGCAATCATCGCATATAATAACCAAAATAATAGTAATGAATTTATTTCCACATTTTTTAGCATAGGGTGTTCAGAAACACTATTTTCCTTTTTTTAATTTATTGTCTGTTTCTCAAGCCTCTGAAAGTTTTAAACTGCACTGAGAAGTATTAGTAATTGCATGATCTAAACACTTCTGAAGTTATATTTTCAGGATCCCACTAACTTCCCTTTCACAAGTATTAAGAAACAGGAGAGATTTTAAGAAACATTAATAATTGTTTTGTCATTTATTTAATATATAAGACATAATTCTATTTTCGCTGTTATTCAAACGAAAACCAAGATTTAACTTCTATTTTTTATTACAATTAATTAAAATTTTGTATCAATACAAACAGCATGATTTCTACATGCTTTGATATTAATAATGATCCCAAATAAAAGTTCCTATGGAGAAAATGCAAAATTATTTTGTTTTTATTAATATTCTTTACAAAACTTCTTACTGCTGTTCCCTTTTAAGCACTTCAATAATAATGTAAAATCAAGTTACAAAATTAAAGCTGAAAGTATGTATACAAAACTGTTTAAAAAAAATTAGCTTCTCTCCAAATGCTAAAATAATGTGTTTAAAAAAATACAGTAGCCATCCAAATGTATGAAAATAGAAATAATCTTTCTTTAGATTTTAGAATTCATAAAAATAAATTATACTTTTTATTCTCTATAAGTGCCTTCAAAAAATCTTATCTTATGATAAATCAATAATGCAAATCCACCTTTTTAGATCAGACTTCAAGAGTTCAACTTCGTTGTACGAGTTCTTTTATTTTTCTATTTCAATCCATGAATTCCTCTTAGCTATTGGCTAATTTTGTTTTATGTTTTCCATTGCATTAGCAAATTTTTTCGATAATTCAAAAGAAAAAATCCCTCTAAATTTTTCATGCACTGAATGATAAAACCTTTATTTGACGAATTTATTTATTTTGCTCTTTCCTGGATAACTTTTTTTTTTTCTACAGACACAAAAAAAAAAAAATACCCACCTACCATTATTTCTATACTTTTATTCTCCATGGTTAGGTTATGGGTTTTATAATTTAAAGTTTTAAAGTTAAGTATCATCAATAAAGATGTGGAAACAAATGTAGTCCAAAATGGAAAAAAGTTTTTACGTGGCATAAATATCCTACAAGGTAAAAGAATGGGCGACAACCTCTGTGATGTGTTTTCTACCATAATCAGTAAATTTAAAATGGTCTGTTTCTTAACCATCCATTCTTAGTCCATTAAAAATTTTCAATTAATTAACAACAGTGAACAAACTGACAATCAAGATGAAAATTACTAGAATCACCTAATGGAAGTCATGCAGCTTGATGATATGGAACTTAATGACTTTGTTCCCAACCACAAACCTGTTGTAATACACTATCAGTGGGAGGATGATATTGTGCAAAATTAAGCTTATTGTGATTTATCATAAAAGGAGGAGGAGGAAAAAAATCTGCAATTTACTTAAGAATATTACAAACATAGAACCATTATCTGCTGTGTGTACTTTAAGAAAATATACAAAAAGTCAGCCAAATAAATCAGAGAACACATTCAAAGCCATGTAGAAAGCATAAATGATAAAAAAAATTATATTCTTCCTTCAAACAAACAAAAATGGAATCTAGTTTTTATAATAATTTTTCGTGAAAAGTGCTTGCATTAATAAAAATTGGATAACTTTTAAAAAGGTATGAAAAAAAAGTGATGTTTGATAACTCAAATTTTTGATACTGCGAATTTTTTCTTATCTTCAGTCAAGTTTCAGATAAGGAGGTTTGATTGTATTCTAAATTTATAATAGACTTCTCAGCTTCTTTAATCAAATATTTTTAAAGTATGGTTTCAATAACTTGAAAATGAAAACAAGGTGAATGTACTGATTAACATTTTCGTATGAAAATAATTTTAGTGTACAATCCCTCAATTCATCATTTAAAATTCTGTTATATAATTACTATAATGCTGATTGGAATCCATCTCTTTTAAAATCACATGAAAGAGAAGAATCTGTATATGTGAAACTACAAAAATATATTTGACAAGATTTTTCAGTGCAATTGCTGAGAATAATAAACAAACATTTAACCCCAGACTTCATCCTTTTTAGTTATTTTCATTGCACTTAGCATCTTTTCTATAACTTTATTCAACATTTTTTTTAATGTGTCAGAATTTAAAAAAACTTAGTTATGCACAGAATTACCAGTCTTTTAAAATAACTAACTTCATCAGGTCTGAAAAGTATCTTTTTTCCAGAATTTTTTATATTAAAATAACAGCTTTCTTTTCATCGAAGGATCAGTTTTGTTATACTATTCTTAACAAAAATATTTTGTAAGTGAACCACTATATTTTCTCAATAAGCCCATCTTTTCCCTGTGATGCAGATTGACTTTAATTGACAAGATTTACTAAACAAAATAAACATTACATATACAAAACAAACAATTATAACCTATACAAAATAAACATTTTATTTAAATATTAGAAAAACTTTAATAATTATAAAAATTTAGCATTTAAAATTCTTAAGATAAATAAAGCATTTTCCAAATAGAATTGTAATTGATTCAACTTAAGCCCTTTTAGTTTAGCCACAGACTGTTCAAAATTGGATACCTGCAGAGATAACAGAGCAATTATAATTCATCAAAAGAACACCACAGTAATAGAAAACTCTCCCCCTTCAAAATTACTTCCTAAATCAACTTTTCCAGTAACCATTACATGAGTCCAGGGGGGGGATGAAAGCAAATATGCACATTTTGTATATATCAAAACAGTTTTGAAAAGCTTTCATAACTGGCAATCGAACAAAAATTTTATAATTAAAATAATTTACAAATTAGAGATATTAACCTTTCCTTTAAAAAAACATTAATGCAATTTTAATTAGTAAAAATAAATAAAATGAAACAAATTTAAGATAAATCAACAATATATGCTTTATTCAATTTATACTTTTAACAAGTATGTTATGTTCTAAAAACTAAATTAACAGAAATTATATTTCATTTACTCCACTTGGAATTGAGTCAGAAGGTTCATCATATCCTAAATATCACAATCATACTAATGTATTGCATTCATTTATTATCTTTATCAAAGGCAGGATTTTTATTCAAAGTCATTCTTTTTCAGAAACTACATTCAGTACACTTGTATGGAACCAATGGAATTTAAATCTGAAAAAAAAAAATTAAGATCATATTTTATATATATTTCAAAATTTCAAACATTATTTATATAAAATTTTTTTGGACAATCAGCAAGGCAACATTTACTTATTTAGATTCTGCTTACCTTTTCATATATTTTTAATGTAAAATGATAATATAACAGTACACTTTCTATTCTAATTTAATAAACAGATTTCTAATTAAAAAAAATGAAAATAATTTTTTATAATCTAACAATCGAAATATACTAGTAAGTAGTGAAACAGGACAAGAAAATCTCATTTTAGACATATGACAGCACATAATCATAGTAAATAACTTCACTTGGATGAAGAAGAAAAATACTTCATGTAAAAAATGTAGTACCCAATCTGTAAAGAAATTCAAGTAAATCTAGCAGCCTACTACATACTAAACACACAATCCATTTCCTACATTAGATAAATGAACATTTTGTTTTATGGCTAATATTCTCACAATTTAAAATACATTAATATTTTACTTTTTATATTGAAATATAACTGCACAATAATGTAAAATTCAGATAAGTTAGACAAGTTATATTTCAAGAACTTAAATCAACTTATTTATTTTCTGTGATCAAAATAATCATTATGAAAAAAAAAATAATCATGAATTTATAGCACACTTCTATGGCAAAGTTAAATTTTAACACACATTCTAATATAAGCTTTTTATCTAACTGAAAATTTTTTTAAAAACTTAACATTTCGAATTTCCAAGAAAAGTGTTAGTTTGTTCAATTATTTTGTAATAAATGTATTTAATTATGTAGACACGATTGCACACACACAATTTTTTTTAAGTATCTTTTGTATTTTTGGACTTGAAGTAAATTTGCATTATGCACCAAAATTTCTAGAAATTTTTTTAAAGGTAATCAAGGTATAGTACTTTTTATATTTTATAATTATTATTATAATTAAACAAGAAGTTTTATTTATCCTAGTTGCTTTACAGTTGACACTTAAATTATAAGAGAAAAACTTGACACATAAATCTTTTTATTGTAAAGAAAAATTAAGACTTTTGTAAAGCCTTTTTAAAATGATACTCCAACTTCACAGTTGCTAAATCTCTTAAAACTCAGTAAATGCTTATCATGCAATACCTAATAATAGTTGACATTGATTATAAGTATAAAAAAACTTTTTTAAGTTTAGCAGAAAGAGTAAAAAAGCTTAGCAATTTATAAAAAGGCAAAATAAGATTAGCCATAAGCTGAAATAAACATCTTTAACAGCATTAACATCTTTAAAGTTTTTGGTTACAAAATCAGAAATGTTTTTTTTTTTTTTTGAATTTCTCTTTATTTAATGTTTTATAAAATATTATTCACATAACACTCATAAGACATCAAATTGAAAAACACTGTTTAGCTATATATTTGACATTTTAAAATTATATTTAATATTTAGTTATCGTTTTTAATTTACAACAATGGAGGAACTCTTTCAATGCGATGGATTAGATAGCTAGTCTTCCAGGAATAATTACTCTGTTCTGTTGTATCCATGAATATGGTTATTGATTGCAATTAATTATTATTCTTTTAACCTAAAACAAACAAGTTGTAAGGGAATTTGCATTTTGTTTCAATTTTAGTGCTGTGAGGAAACTCTTAGGGCAGAGGGTGGGACAAAGGGGCTTCATTGATGTGATGTGTTAAATTACTATAATTGAACTATTATTAAACATTTGGAAAAACTTAGATAACATTTTTCTTTCACTACATCAATTGCATAATGAAGAAAATATGGAACAATCTTAACAAAAAATAAAAAAACTCAATAACTCAGTAAAGTGTATACTTGCCAACTTCCATTTTTAAAATTGCAGAAGATTTATTACAAAATTGCAGTAGAAATCACTTAAAATGAAGATTTTACAAGTTTTCAACTTTTATTCCTTATTCAAAAAATCGACAATATAGTTATTTGAATAAAATGTTTTACAAGTGGAATATAGAGTTTTAACACAACCAGTCCAAATAAATCCAAGATAGGAGAAAAATATTCCTTTTCTGTAGATTTTCAGATGATTAAAATTTTACATTCTGCTTTAATTTATGGTCTACAAGATCTATTAAGCTGAATCACAGCAAAAATTCAAGATGTCATTGTCTGAGCAAAGTAGGAGACCCTATCCAAACAGGCGTATGTATATTGGGTAATTATAAAACAAATTGGCCATCATATTACCTTCTGGAGAGCTTACCGTTTGAGTGATGTTAATAAAACTTTAGATATAGACATTAGGCAATATGCGCTTGAGAATTATGCCTTAAACAAGTGTACAGCTCTTGCAGTTAGAGACAAAATTTCAAAAGGCAACACCCACTTCTTATAAAGAAGTTGTGAGCTTTACAGACAAAAACTTAAAATGTAGTTCCAACTATACTTTTTACTCCAGAACTGGCAATGCATGTATAATGAATTAAACAAGTTAACTCTTTAAACCAGTAAAACAAGCCTGATGTAAGAACTATTCTTAACTGACGTCAGCGCACAAAACACAAAGGAATAGGTACTAAGCTTTGATTGTTGCATCTTGCTTTCTTGTCATTAGACTTGACTACTCTTGCAGTTGAACTCAGCAAAATCATAAAGCTACATTACCTGAATGGGCAAAATGCAACAAAGGCATTTTGTATTCATTGCAGAAAGTACAGACAACGCCGTGGACATGTTCTGCACAAGCTGTAAGGAATATTCTACACTCTGCTCTTCATTTGTAACAATTTCAGTACGTTCATACCTTGCAAACAGATGATCAACAACTAAGGTTGGATTTTACTAATGAAATTTTCATTCAGTATGAAGCTAACAACTGCCGTTTATCTATTCTTAGGACAGAAAGGAAGCATTTCTCATTGAAAAGCAACATTAATTCAAAGAACTAAGTGCAGACGTGCCAACCTAGCAAAATTAACATTCAGGAGTTTCCCTAACAAGAATTCAGGAGATTTCAGGAGGGGTAAAAAAAGGTGCATGGTATGCAACATTTGGCACTTCTAAGGAATTTTAAGTAAAAAATTTATTAAATATAAGAATGCAAGAAATTTTACACACTAATAGAACAATAATTGTTTAAAAATATTAAATGGAAATAAAATAATTAAACACAGATTTAGCAACACAAAACTATATTAGGTAGATACTCTTTAAATAAATACCATTTCCTTAATAAAACATTATTCAAAAACCCTTGACACTGTAATAAAAATGCACAAAAACTTTTAAAAAATAAACAAATTGAATAACTATTTTATTTTAAAAAACCAATTCAATACTAATGTATAAAAATACTAATGTCTGTACAATAAAGAACCAATTATCCGGGATGCTCGGGACCATCGCTATCCCAGATGTCTTAATTTGCCGGTTTCCTGGATCGACAAAAAAGTGTCGTTAATCGATGTTTTATCAAACCCAAATTACAAGGAAAAAATGTAAACACATTTTAAAGTAAGAGAAAAAAGAAAAGCACTCCTAAATCTAAAAAGGAAAAAAATTGTAGAAAAATAAAATTTAAAAGAATAAAAAAATTTGCAAGTTTAGACAAGAAAAACAAGTTTAAAAAATAATTACGATTCCTAAATCAACTAATAAACAAAACCAATGATTAAATAACGCAATATATTTCATGGGGGGGAGGGCGAAAATAAAAGGAAAACCTATTAATCTAAATAAAAACAACACTTGAAAATTATCGAACCGAAACGATAGTTAAAAAACGGCACTAGCATAAATATTAAAACCTAGAACAAGGCAAGATCAACGGACTTTAAAAAAAAAAAAACTAATGAAAAAATTTGGTAATACAAATAATTTTATTGAGTGCAAAATTTATCATGAAAAAAAAAAAAAAAAAACGTAGTGGAATCAGAAAAACGAAACTGCAATCTGCTTCATAAAATAATTGTATGCTTAAATTAATAAACAATTCTCCTTTTTTTTTTTTTTTTTTTATAAAAACGCGATTTTTAATTAAAGCAGGTGTGATTCCACATCAAGAAAAACTTGCGAATGATACCGCACTTCCAAGGAATCAGAATTTATTCAAAAGAAAAACATTTTATTTTTATTAATCGATGTCAAATAGATAAATATATTTTTCTCTTTCATCTTCTGTTCACTGATATGCATGTGCAATGCATTTTCCCCACCCCCTCGTAAATCAAACAGCAAACGAAATCATCATGCCACTCCTTTGAGTTTAACGACCTAAAAGAGAATGAAGATCTAAAATCTTCAAGGTCGCGGAAGAAATGACGTTTCTCTGGGTAAACGGGGAAAAAAATTCTTCCCTTCCTCACATTTTCCTCTACTCAACTTCAAGGATTAGTCCAGTTTCCGCTTTTTTTTTTCATATCGTTTTAGTTCAAAATGGCGGGAGAACCGAGCAAATTTTTTTTCCGGATTATCTGGATACCAGATAAATGGTTCTCTACTGTATGCATGAAAAAAAGAGTTGCAGACTTAGCTCTCCGCAATTAAGTTTTGCTAAAGTCATTGGTACATGATTTGTTGAAATTGATCCATACTTCCGTTTCGACTTAAGACATCCTTGAAATTTTTTTTTTTTTTAAAATATACGAAGACTAAACGAATAATTGATATCACGTTGCTAGTTTACGAGCTTGTTGCCAACCGTGGAAAAATACGCATTAAAAACTATAAAAACAGCAAGATACAATATCAATTCCAACTATCGAGAGTACGAGTTTCCCCACTCCTGAACGGACGACACTCGATAACGACATGTGACGTCATTGCATTCAACTCTACACGAAAGAAGAGGAAGATTTCACCCGCCCCCAGTGTAAGGGGGCAGGTGAAATAGGAGTGTTAAGAGGTAACGTTGAAGAGGGGGGGAAATAAAGCATGTTCAGCTACGCTTCAGGCAGATGGTAGTTTGATAAGAGGGGATGGAATTCAAGCTGAAAGAAAAACTTACTTTCGCACTCGCGGAAAAATTAGGTAATTTTGAGTTTGGCCGTCGATCGCAGTAAAATTCGGGAGTTTTTCAAATCAATTCCGGAGGGCGGGAGAATAACTCAAAATTCGGGAGACTCCCGCAAAATGCGGGAGAGTTGGCACGTCTGTAAGTGTATTGGGCTGGTCAGAATAACATCCCTATGATGTGGTCACTTTTGTTACACAAGCTATAGTGACTGCTTAGAGTGCACAAGCACTTTCATCCTCAGTCTTTAATTTTTGAAGAGAACACTGCCCAAGGTCTACCAACAAGTACCATAACGAGTACCCATTTATAAATCAATGTTAACAAGCTACGTTATTCCCAATCTATAACAGAGAAATATTCTTTCTAACGTGGTGTGGATGAAGGATGGTGCTGCCCTGCATGCATAGTCTTTTGCAGGCATGCAAACAAATAATTTCAAAAAAAGCTAAAAAAAAACTTGAAATTAGAAAGTGATGATTTTCACATTATACACCCTTTGAGAATCAATAATACAGGGAACAAAAATTTATTTATTTTGAAATTTTTACTGTTTTAAAATAAATTTAATTAAAAGTTTTATTATTTAAATTTATTTATTTTGAAATTTTTACTGTTTTAAAATAAATTTAATTAAAAGTTTTATTATTTAAATTTGTGACATTTTACTTAAAAATATTAGTAATACTTAACATAATGCATAGTATTGAGCTAAGTCAATTTCAAGTAATTTTCTGATAAATACATTTCACCCACTTCTTATGACAATGTTCTCGGCACAGTTACTGCAACATATTTCAACATAGTTTTTTAAAATCTTAACGATTAAATAAGACTTAATAGCATACAGCAAATTTTGAATCACAAATTTGAGTGATCACTTTTTACTTTACACACAATAATATTGATGATTTATCCACAAACTCATGTGGTCTTATCAATAACATTTTCATCAGCTTTTAAAACCGATTTTCAAGGTTTTTAATTTCTTGATTTTATATAAGGCTAAAGTGTTTTGTAGAGTAAATAATAACTCGCATATTTAAAGAATTACTTTTTACGCACTTTATTATTAATGATTCATCTGTAAAACCCTGTGGTATCATCGATCACAATTTCGTTAGTTATTAGTGACATGGATTTGCACATGGTTTTTAAAATCCTGATTTTTTTGTTATATAGTTTTGTACGGAAAATTTTAAATCTCATATTTGAAGTATCACTCTGATGCATTCTATTTGCAATGAGTTTATTGCCTATGAAGTTTTATTGCTAGCATTTCCAACAGTTATTGCTATTATTGTTTCCAAAATTGTGATCTTTTTTATATATTATTATTATGATCCACGAATTTTGAATCGCGGTTTTGAATAATTATTTTATAATGTGATGTAGTCATGATGATTTCGCAACAAATCTGCAATTCTTTCAAAATGCAAGTTTTTCCTCATGCTGTAATGAAATGCCGCCGTAAATGCATAACTTCATTCCAAATTTTTTTATCATATAATAGGGGAAATCAAATAAAAATTATACTAACATCGGAAGTCTGGTAAAAATTACAAAAAAAAAAAAAAAAAAAAAAAAAAAAAAAAAATTTGCAGTAAAGCGGATTTTCATACAGATTACCTTAATTAATGATGTGTAATATTATGTGTAAATAAATTTTGCAAAGTAAAATAGTTCAATAAAAATAATGATTCTTAAGAAACATTCCCCCACAAGAGATATGTTCATCAACGCCATGTGATCCCACAAAATTGCAAAATGAATAATGGAATCTTAAGGAATGTTCAAGCCAACATGTTTCAAAATAATCCTCAACTGAAATATTTTGGAAAAAACGTACTATATTATTTCTTTATATCAACGTTAAATAATTATATACTTAAAAAATGCACCACTCACAGTTATTATTCAATAATTATTAAAAGAGAATATACAGGTCAAATCAAATATGATTTTTGTTGAAAAAGTTGCAGTAAATTAAATGTAATATAGAAATTAAAAATTCATATCATTATCATATTTAAGTTTTATTAAGTTTATGCCCCTTCTACAATAGAAACAACCAGCTTTGTTCAAGATCACTTAAATTAATCAAATGGTATAGACATGGCATAGGGAAGGGCAGACGGTAGTTTTAGAATTTATAAACAACTTTTATTATAAATATATTGAACACTGTATTCTTAATGGAGTGAGTGATGACAGCAGAGCTGACAATAATTACAACTTCCTTGATATTAAAATAGAAACAAAATAATATGATATGTTTTCCTATGACTGCGATGTAAATATCTGAATATCCAAAATGTAATTATCTGATATGTGGAAAGTCGACATCAATCACATATGAAATTTGTGGAAACAAGAACAATTTCAGATTATTTATGAGTAAAATCTAAAATGTTATAGAGAATAATAGATTATTAAGAAAAAATTTTATTTCATTTGCTAGATAAGGAAGAATCTAAAAAAATAATGTTATGCCCCATGCATCAAATTTGACACTGTATAGTATGCTTGTTTATTTGTTTTAAATCTATATGGTATTTAAAGCAACTTTCTGTACACACAAGTTCTACAACACAATTATTATTGATTCATGATATTAACAATAAATGATTCAAAAGTTCACAGATGTAGAGAGATGTGTATTAAACATTAACAATGTCAAATTAATGAAATGAAATTAATTATTTATTGATATAATATTTCACTAAATATCAAATTATAATGTGGTTACCAAATTAACAGGAAATATGTAGAATTTAAAGCAATACCCAAGAGGATTAGGAACAATGAGGACAAAACAAATTAAAACAGAGAAGGTGAATATAAGAAGTCATTTACGAATTGAAAATTTTTTTTACTAGAATATAAAGGGCTTAAAAAAAAAATAAAAAATCCTAATTCCATAGTCATAGTTAAAATTAATAGAAATTTCAATAAATTCATATAAGTTGGTTTTTTTGTATGAACCAGGGATGGTAAAAGCGTGAAGCTTAGAGCAATTTAACACTTCATAATTTAATTCTTGAAATTGCTTTTAAAAATAATTTTCAAAGAAATCTAGTTATTTTTCAGAGGAAAATATGGAGAACAGATTATCCATCAATGATTTATAAATTCATGTAAATTTTTTTAATCCTAATTTTAGCAACTATTTTTTTTTACATATGATTTAAAATATACATATTTGATAATGATATTTGATTTAAATTAATTTTTATTACATAAAAAATTATTCTAAACCAAACGACCAACATGCACAGTGCTATCAAGTTTTAGCTTCCCTTAATATTTATATTAATAGTAAAATAACAAGTAAACAGCCCTTTTAAAAACTTTTAACAGCTATTAAGAATGTCAAATGGAGAAAACTCGTGTCTGATCAAGCCAGATGGAGACGACTAGTCAAGATGGCTCGAGCCTGTACATGGCTTTCATGCAGATGGAAGAAGGAAGATTAAGAGCATCATTAGGCCTTTTAATATAAATATGTTTCTAATATTCAATAAACACCAGGTCTTTTGTATCTATATTTTTAATAGTAAACTGTTATGATAACCAAAACTATTTTACATCAAATACAAAAGCATATTGTTTGCTGCAACTTTAAATATTTGCGAAAAATCTCATACTATGAAAATTGGCATAATGTTAAAGTTTATGATTCTCAAAATGAATTATTTTAATCATTAATAAATTAAATAATTATTAAAAATGATTTGTGTTAAATTATATTGAAGCAAATGTATTTTAAAACTTACAGAAAAATTTTCAATTCACAGAAGAATTTTGGAGATGAGGGAAATAACTCAAATAACCAAAGTAACATTTTTACAACAAAAAAAAAATAAATAAAAAGAAATATGTTTGATTAATGCTTAGATTTAGGCCTTTAAGCAAGTGAAACAAAACTGAATTAAACTACTGGTTTTTCCCTTCAAATAAATAAATGTTTCTAATGAAGCTTTAATATGACAAATGTTTTTTGTCTAGTGATAATCGCGACAGCTTCATGTTGATGCAAGTTCATATAGTTTTTCTAACCAATGATTAAGCAGATACTTTCAGTTCAATTGCATACATTTGAAAGAAGCAAAATCGGAGATAGAAATTCTGCAATAAATCTTAATCCAAACCCCATAACAACTTGTATAACATGGTAATTGAAAAATGTGATATTAGTGTTTAGTTATGAGAAATAAAGAAATTAAATTACTCATTAAAATTAATAACTTAATTTCGAGTTGGAAATTCAAAAATTTGATTCAATCTCTAACAGTAGTGACTATTAATTCTAATTTATGGTGATTATTTCTTCTAAATACTATATGGAAATTTTTACAATGATTATGATTTTATATTAAATATTTTTTATTTCACTATCCTATTAAAATTCTTTAACAGATTATCGGTCAGTTTCTTTAAAAGTGGACAGAGTTCGAAATGCATGTGTATAAAAAATGGATACAGCTCGAAATGTGTTTACAAAGAGGACAAAACTTAAAATGCATGTTTATGAAAATGGACACAGCAAAAAGGCCTTTTTCAGTTTTCAACCCATCTTTAACAACTAAACGAGGAATTACGGGTTCACTTTTCATAACTTATTTAAATACTAATCATAATCATTTTAGGGCAAACTCCCAGACTTCGGGTTTAGGGTTGCTGGATACATTACATATGAAACCTTTCAATGAATTTTTTCTCATTCAGAACTATTAACGATAAAGTGAGTTTTAAAACGCTAAGTTCCTACAACATAGATTGACTACCACTATTAAAAAAATAATAGTATCTCTGACAGCCCTTGTAAAAGCAACAGTTGACTTTTAAAGTCTTTCACATTTCAGTTACATAAGGGTGTTAAACAATCTAGAAAAACGATTCACACTACATTTTTATTAAATAGCCTAGCAATAATAATTGTATTTATATCTGTCTTCGTGTACAAGAAAAAGAATTTTTGTCAGTTGTTCAATATTAAATTGAGCCTTTTTTGAACAGAAAAGCTTAATTAACTAACAATAAGCAATATTAACAAGAAAATGGATTTATTTAATTTCCGCACTCTTTTGCAATAAATTTTTTTTAAATATTTTAAATAACAAATAAGGTTCACTGAAAAATAAAAATAAACACTTTACCATTATGCCTATTTGTAGGCAACAGTCAGCCCAGCTATGGCTGGTGTATTAGAACCATCATGTGTTAACAGTGTACTGTGATCAGGCTTATAATTATTTTGTAGACTGGGATATTTCCACATCAAAGTGTACTTGAAAAACTCATAAACTGACCATGATATGGCAGTAGCGGGTACTTGAAAAATAACACGTGCTTTTAATCCTCTAAAATAGCCTTTGAGTCCACCAAATCTATAAACTGTTGTCGCAGCACTAAAAAGACCGTTTATTTGAAGCTGATTGGATTTCATGGAATTGACAACTTGCTGTTCTTGAGTGTTCAATAAAGTTTTGCAAACATCTAATGGATTTGTAATTGCTGCTGCCACTGCACCAGATATAGCACCAGATAACATATGAGCTGAAGGATTATAAGTCCTTTGGTGATTAGTTAAATCTTGACAAAACTCATAAGCCATAAAGTGTATGCTTTGAAAAGGAATATTCATAGTCAATTGTGTGGTATAGCTCCTGTACAATGCACGAATTCCCTCAGAGTGAATTACCTTGAAAAAACAGTCAGTACATGATCGGTATGTACTTCCATACATTTGCATGCGTTGTTTGACAACTGAAAAACAAAAACATTAATTTAGTTATCAGAAATTAAAAACATTACAAATTACAAAATAAAGACAAATAAGTCTTAATTAAAATTAAAATTGAGAATGAGATAAATTTAAAATAATCAACATATGAAATAGAATTTTTCTGGTTTCAAGTAATTTCATTAAAATATATCAAAATAATCAAGAATCTAAATAGACAATACAACATGTCTTCAAATATTAAATTTTAAGTACCAAAAGAAAAACTTAATGATATGAAAAATTTAATTGTAAAAGAAATATTTAAAGGATTTTTTTTTAAATGTTAAGAAAAAAATGCGTTAAAAAAAGAAGAAAAAAACATTCAAAGAGAAATATCATAACTATTATGCAGAGTTGTGCAATGCATATTTATTGATTTTTTTAACTCTTTCATATTTTCACAAAATTACAGTCATGTGTCTATAAAATACAAAAAATTTAGATGAATCTGCAATATCGTTGCAAAAATAAAGGCTTTTACCTCAACAGATAAAATAAGAAAAAAAGTGGGTTAAAACAAAAATGGATACCTGATAGTTAAACACTAATGCTCATTGTTTAAAAAAAAGGAACTGTTTCCCATATATAGCTGTCGTGTTTTAACAATAAAATATACATATTATACTCTTTTGCAAGCTAAGCAAAAGACCTTTATAGAATTTAAATAACCATTTGTAATTTGATTAGGTTTCATTTTTTCCATTATCAAATTATACAAAGATGTTAAATCACTATCAGACCAAAGCTAACAAACCTAAATTAAATTTATGCCATTATTTGAAATTTATAGTGCAGAATATTTAATAAAAAGAATCTATTTTTTATTTTTTTTTAGAAATCACAGTTGGTGAAACACTTCTCTTAAAAAGTGAGAAAATATATTTTACTTAAAAACGATTTGATTGAAATAGTAGAAAAGGTAAGTCTTTCAGAGATTAAGTGAATTTTGATTGCTAGTAAAATAAGTTTTCTACTTTTATTTTGATGTATAAGAATACAATTGCAACGAATATTTATATTCTTTCATAAATATCATAATAAATAAATAGATAGCAAAATGTACATTAATTTAATTGCCTTATATTTTAAATAATCATTTGTAATTCGATTTGGTTTCATTTTTCCATTATCAAATGATACAAATATGTTAAATCACTGCCAGACCAAAGCTAACAAAAACTAAATTAAATATATATTAAATTTATGCTATTATTTGAAACTTATAGTGCAGAATTTTTAATAAAAAGTATTTATTTTGAATTTTTCATTAGAAACTACAGTCGGTAAAATGCTTCTCTTAAAAAAAAAGAGAGAAAATACATTTTGCTTTTAAATAAATATAATATACTTGTTTATCCAATTATAAATTTATAGAATCCTAGCAATAAATGATTTAAGACACTATATGATACAAATATTGTTTTGTCGAGAATTAAATAACAAAGATCTAATTTATTTTATATGCGCAATTTGCATAATTTAAGTTCAAATCACAACTAGATTACTTTCGCTGAAAAACTTTCTAGAAAACAGAAAATATTTGCTTATAAATGGTAATAAACTTTAAATAACCCTGACAATAAATGACACCATACGATATATTATTTAAAATTACATAACAAAAGTTCAATTTATTTCAAATACAACTTTTGAAAAGTTCAAAAATACCATTAGTTTTAAGATACAACCATCAAATTGTTTTGATCAATTGTTTCCTTTTTATTTATACATCAGTATTTTTACTTTCACAAATACTAATATCAAGTAAACAAAGAGGATTTTGATTGCTCTACTATATTGTTAGGAATTGAAAATGACCACTGTGCTCGGTGTCACTAGTCTATAAACAGGCTTTATCTCTAGTGATAATGATCTTTCCTCAATTTGCAACAGAGTAACTTTTATTCACACTTAAGCTTTGAAAAAAATGAAAACTGCAATTCTGGATTAAAAGTCAATTAATTGCATTACAATTTTTATGTTAATATAAAGAACATAAATTTTATCCTAATATAATAACCTATTTTGTATTAAAATTGGTTTTACTTACTTAGCTACATTCTGCTAAGCAAATTGTTATAAACCACACTGCAACCACAATATAATGACAGAAGAATAATTTAAATTTCTTACATGTTTTCTTGTACAAAAGTGAAATAAACAATTTTCAGTTAGAGTATATAATTCCTAAATTAAACAATTTATTAAAGAAAAAATGTTAACAGAAAGCAAACTTGCCACAAGGTTCCCACAGTCTGGACAATTTTTTAATGTGGTGGCAAAAGTAAAATAAATCTAAATGTTTTAAGCTTCCAATAAATTTTCAATTAAAAGGAAATATATATAGGTGCCAAAAATACCTCTGAAATAACTTCGAAATTCTAAAATGAAAGCTAAATTTAAGTATTTTTCAGTAGCCTAGAAAAATCTTAGTTACCACTTATTTATTTTTTCCAGGTGATGGAAACCCTGTTGTCAGTTTCATCAAAATGGCATAATTTCTACATACTTACAAAGCAACTAAGATAAGAAAAATTCAAAAATGAAAAGGGCAATGTTGCACCAATCAATTAAAAAATAACGCATAAGCATGCTTTATTTATTTACTCTTTTACAGAAAATTGACAGATAAAATTTTTTTAGCCTGGTTGTAACCAAAGATATCTCTAAAGATTTTTAGGAAACCAAGTTTAATGCTCTCTTACTTGATTGATTCAAAAAAGGACAAAACTTAGGAATTTCATTAATCAGTAGATCTATAGAACAGGAACAATTTTTTAAAAAAAATGAAGAAAAAAACTTGAAATGTGAAGTAATTTTTGAAGTGATTAAGATAAAATTAAAAGAGTTGACATGCATTTAAATACAATTGTAAGAATGTCAGTAATATAATTCCTTTAAATGAAATTATAAAGTTCATTACAATCCTTTATTTCTTTGTTAATTCTAAATCACCTCGCAACATCACCAAAAACCTCTCCCCCTGTAGGTCCCAATCATTCTTTAAACCCCTATAGTTTCCCAAACATAAGGTGGCTTATTTTTCTTCAAATTTTAATTAAAAAAAATAGTTAGCTTAACTATATTAAGAGGGTGATTTTTGGGTAGAAAATAATCAATTTTATTCAACAGCATTATTGATTTTTAGTTAAAGGCTAGTTAAATTGTAAAAACTGAGAGACTAGAGTTTTGCTTTGTTATATGTTTGGTTTTTTTAAAAAATGGTTACGATTTTTAAGACACTTTCTGTTGCTTTTTGTCAAATTAAATATTTCCAGATGGCAAGAAAAAGTGTCTAGTAATATTGCATCCCTAAAATTTTTGCAGATAAACCAAAATTAGTGGAACGGGGCAGAAAATAATTAAGAATGTAAAAATTAAATGGATTGTATGATTACTTTTTCTACAAAAAGTCAAATATTATGTGATCTGGTCATTTTTATAAATGGTAAATTATTTACAAAGATTATAGCACACAATTTGGAAACCTTTAAAAGATGAAATGAAAAATATTATGGGTTGCAAGTTCATATAAATGTGAAAAAAAATATCTAATTCTAATGACTCATTATAGAGAAAGCAAAAACACATGATATTTATTAATATCAAGTACAAAAACAGAAATACCCAGAATAAAATTAAAAACATTGTTTATAATCAGTAAAAATAACAAACGATAATTTTTCTATGTGAGAATGTTAGTAAGTCCAGAATAGTTGAGTGTCTAATTTCATAAAAGTGTTTCATACTTAATAATGGTTAGATGTTATTAAAAATGTTCTCAGTGCATAATATTTTTAAAATACAGTCTATTAGTAATAAACTAGCTTTATAATTACACAATTATACTTCTTTTCTATTACAGTATTGTGAAATTTAACAAAATTAAGTAAGCTTTCTATAAATATTAAAAAAGTGAAGCTGAGTATTATAATACACAGTTTTGTTTTAGTAGGTATATAGATAACTTTATAATGCACAGTATATTTAAATGCTGGGCCATATGAGGCATTAATGTTACAGGGAATTCATAAGTCTGAGAAATAATTTAACCAAAAACTTATTCATTTGTGTAGTTATAACATTCACATAAATTGTATATGAATACAGACTAAAGTAAAACAATTGATGTTTGTCTGACAATCTGACTACACAGCATATAGAGTTAAAATTATTGTAATATGCAGCAGTCCAAGTGCATATGATTAAAAATAAATAGTCAGTTTAAAAGTTATCTGTCCTCATTCCATTATTGCATTGCAGATAATGTATTTTGATAATGCAGTAAATATTCGATCACTTAAAACAATCCCTTTAAAATATAAGTTAGAACATATTGTTTACAACTACTTATATACTAATTACACTCGTAAAAAGCGAATACTCACCGATTAACTCGCCACTGAATACTCACTGATTGCATTGTTGCAGATCATTTTTAATTAATAGGCATAATTAATTTATTTTTGTTTTGCATTATATCAGGCACATATTTTAGTCAATACAAGATTTATTTCAAGTGTTTTGAAACTACCTGGTACA
Source organism: Parasteatoda tepidariorum (assembly GCF_982258835.1). Lineage (NCBI taxonomy): Eukaryota > Metazoa > Arthropoda > Arachnida > Araneae > Theridiidae > Parasteatoda > Parasteatoda tepidariorum. The sequence continues at coordinate 18,107,906 of NC_141765.1, forward strand.
GTATCAGATGCTTTCAAAAGCTTTGCTATACACATAATAAATTTTGCATTAAAAATTTCTTTTTCAAATTCAAATAAGTAAAAAATTTGCAAAAGTAAAATAAAATCCAATATCTAATTTAGGATAAAAAGTATTTACAACAATGCAAATGTTACTTTATTCATTGTGAAAAATATTTATCTATTTAAATACCACTGAATCGAATGAAAATGGATGCAGTATTTACCAAAAGATATTGCTATTCAAAAAATGTACTTACATATGGGTATGTCTAATTAAAAAAAAACAGGTCATCTTGTGCTTTATTCCAGATATATTAACCAACTATACTAAGATGTTATATATATATATATATATTGTAACTGTTTATGTAATGTTTTAAATCTGATATAAATATATGTATGCATGTTACACTATAAAAGTCATAACAATAACATTTTGAAACTGAAAATAACCGAATCTTTTATTCATTTTTTTTTTAACTCAACTGTCCCTAAATTAATAATCAATAATACTACTGCACCTAACCGATTATTTTCTAACTAAACCAGCCCCTTAGCATGGTTAAATTAACTATTTTGTAAATAAAATTTGACAAAAAACATGTCACTTTAGGTTCAACAGGAGCATCATGTTAAAGGTTCAGTAAAAGAGAAAGTTTTGAACTTGCAGGGAGGTGATTATCAACGTCATCATATCTATTAATGTTCATAAAACCCTTTATTTCTTTAATTAGCCATTTTTACCACTGTATTAACACAACTGTATGAGACGGGAGAGGAGTTAATACATATTCAGAAGTTAATGTAGAATTCAAAAGTTAAAGTAAAACAAAAAAGGTGATAAATAATAAGAATAAAATATAAAATTTACAGGACAATTTAAAAGTTGCAAAGGAGAGTGATGAAGTAAATCCTTGGAATACAATAGCATAAAAAAAAGAAATTTATTAACTTAGAAATTTATATTTTAAATGAACTTATTGAAAGCTCTCTTAATATAACTTTTTACTGTACAATCACAGATATTTAAGATAGAAGATATAAATACTGTTAATTCAATCTTAAATTTTATTTTGAGAATTAAACCAAATTTTTTATGAAAAAAATAAAGTGAGAGGTGAAAGAAAATATATTTTTCTAAAATACAAATTCTGTCTTCTCTCTTTTTAAGGAGATTGAGATTTATACTAGAATTTTTTTGTAATGCCTTTAAAAAAATTAAAATATTGATACAAGCAGCACTTTATTTAAAATCTATCTTTAGATAGAATTATTTTGCTCGTGGTTTCAAAAATAAACATCTAAAAACCCTATCAAGAATTAAACATGAAACTAAGAACCACAGTGAAACATGTACAGTTAGGGGATAGTATAGTTGCTGTAGCTCTAGGGTATTTAATAAATTTGATTCTTTATTGGATGCATCAAAACTAATTTTCTCTATGTTAAAAAACAAAACAAAATGTCACTTCTTACAATAAAAATTTCATTTTCCCTTGACAAATATAAATAAACTCATAGTTGGGAAATTCCTCATATATTAGTAATTTCAAGTACTAAATAATTGAAATTGTTTATTCGTTATGAAAAAATAACCATATAAATGCATTGATCAAATAAAAATAACTTTACAATAAAATTTACTGTGACAAGCACTGAAAAAACTAACATAAATTTGTACTAAGCACTTAAATATCAAATATACATGCTCAGAAAAATATATGCTTAAATGAAAATCTGATGTAAATATATACATAACATAAAATACCTTCAGCAGGATTCATAATTAAATCATGCAACAAAGTTGATAAAGCTCCAGCTAAACCTGTAAAACATACCACATATTAAATAGTCAAATAATATAACAAACTGGATCCATTAAAGAAATAAAAAATTTATTTCATAATTAAGATTTCTTATCAGCAATTAATGAAATTTCTAAAAACAAGTAAAATACTTTTCACCACAATGTCTTAAACCCCTTCAGCCCTGTGATTATTTGTTTGTGATTGCTTGATTCTTCCTTCTTGGCCCATATCTTATATAAATTGAACTTTTCCGAATCTAAAGGTTCAAGATTATACGGATGTAATCTCAATCTCTCGTGTTACAACTAGTATAGTATGTATATGTACTTTTTACTATATATAAACTCGGAGATGCAGGGTTTAAGACAATTACTTGAGTTAATCATTCAACATTACAACAAAATTATGTGTACTAACTTATCTTTGAGCAATGTAATGAACATTTAAACATAATAAATTATCATAAATGAAACTTGCCAAAATATATATTTATTAAAATAACTTGATAATTTTTTTTATTACACATGATTTTAATTCCTATTACATAAAATTCCAAATTTGTACTAAAGATGGTACAGAATATGCTTTTGATTACTTACTGCTAATATGATATATTAATGCATAAAATTTTAGCTACATTTAAGGATTTTTATCAAACTAACAGCTAGAGTAAAATATTTGATGTAGGTCATATTTAAATCATAAAATTTCAATTTCGTAATAAATTTTAAAGAGATAAATTTTGAAGAGCAGCAATAAAAATTGGCTAAAATGGGTGAATTGGGAACAAATCAATTATCTTTTTAATTAAATTGTTTTAAAACAATGTACAGTAAGCTGGAGTCAAAAATTACATTTTGGAAAAGTGCTATCTAATAGTAAACAAATTATAACCCACACAATTGAAACATTTAAAAATATTCTTACATTTTTTTTCAGTTTATCAACTTGCACATATAATTTTAATTTTAAGGAATTTCTTTGAAAATTCTCCTTTTTTTCTTTTTGTGTTAATCAGTGATTTTATCATTGCTTACAATAAAATCATACTCAAAAATTTGTTTTTGCATTTTATCTGAATGAAATAAGAATTTTAAATAAAAGTTTCCACTTATCCTTTGGCAATACTGGACCTTTTGGCAAGGGTCAAAAGGTAAAATGTCATCAATTCATGGCCATGAAAGTTTTAAATTTTATACAATAGCGGCTTAAAATAATACTTTTCTTTTTGTTGCAATAAAAACTAACTGTGACTTAAAGCTTCCGTTGTGATTTGTGTCCCATTTTCACATCATTTCATTAATACTATTATTTAAACTAGATAGCAATTATAAAATGTTTAAAAAATTTATTTATATAATTGATATTGATATTTTGAAAAAAAATTTCTTTCACTTGAAGTTAAAGAAACCAATTTTTCCAGGGCAGTTTTTTCCACTTTGGAAGAGATTTGTAATCTCTGCTTTAAGCAAGAATGGGTCTAAATCTTTTCTTCTTAACTATTTCTTTAATGACTAGATTTTTTTTTTTTCTATGGATGATATCTAGTGCCGATTTGAGATACTGAAAAAGGAGCTTGAAACTTGTTAGAAGCTAAAAATCCACTTCCCACAGAACTTCAAAGTCATTCCATAAGAGTTGAGCTTTCAAGGAACACTAAAGGTGCCAGAAAATTCTCAGAGCCAAATATTTCCCTAGAACATAGTTCTTTTTTTTTTTTTTTTTTTTTTTTTTTTTGTTTAAATAGCTTTTTCAAAATATTTTTAAAAAGTAAAGTTGGTACATTTTTAAAATCTTTGATAAAATTTTTTGTTAACAAAGAAAAAAATTCTTTTCATATTACATAATTTTTTCATAAACTAGCATGAATAAAAAATGGCAGAAATCAAAATATATTTAAAAAGTAATAATTTATCAAACAAAATTTAAGGTCCCACTTATTTAAGGAATTCAAAATAATAAGTAAACAATTTTACAATTAAAGTTATTTGTGTTACATTAACATAACTGAAAATATTCTTTTTTAAGCCTACATTAAAAATGGAAATTGAAAGAAAGTGTTTAACATGGTTGAGTGCTCTACCCAAGAACACACAAATGATTGAATATATATTGTCATAATTTATGTTGGATGCACATCCCAAAAAGAAAAATGTAGTTAGAAGGGTGTTTTGATTAGAAAATGAGAAATTTATAAAAATTCATAATTCTATTCAATAATTTCTAAAATTGTCCTATAAAACATAGTCTTAGCAGTATACAAAAAGTCCTACATATAAAACAAAAATTAATATACATATTTCATTAACCGACAAATTTTTCATAATTACAAGATTTTAAAATTAAAATCAGCACTTAACACATCTGTAACAATTTTTAGCACTTCTGAAAAGGAAGCAATGTATATGAAAACAGAATGTATTTTGAAATTGAAATATGAAGGAAAAAAAACATGTCCAGAATAAAAAATAGGTTTCTTTTATGAGAAATCACTTTTTTTTAAATCTTAAAAACAATGTTAAACAAAATTTAGAGCATCGATGTAAAAATTTGAAAAACTTAATTTTGAGCACAAAATTCAATATTTGTAACTTCAAAAGATTATGTAACTTTGAAAAAATAAGCTTAGCATCTACATACAAAAATCTTTAATTTTATTATTATATTTACGCATCACACTCTTAAAAAAAAAAAAAAAAATTTAAGTAAAGTAAGAATAAACATGAATCAAAATTATTTATGCTGAAACATTAAAAGTGAATATTTCTAGAATTACTATATAGCAAAAACCATTCTTTTGTGCAGTAATTTTGAAAAAAAAAAAAAACAACAATTTTTTCGCCGAATTTATGATGTTATCGCATTTTGTGAGGTGATTAATGCTTAGGATGGGGCCCTGCAATACAGACCACAATTATTTCTAAGATGTTGCAAGCAAAATAAAGCCCCACTTTATAGTTGATTGAAATTTTGATAACTTTCAAAGACAAATGAATTGATAAACAAACTAAAATGAAGAAACTATTTAAATAAAATAAAAAATTTGAAGAGAACTCAAAATATAAAACAATTATATTTTTATCACACCTAAATTAAAAATGTAGATGCATCACTTTCATATTAAGCTTTTATCAACACTGAAAATACTCAATTCACACACACAAGTCTTTCAAACTTGATATGCCCTAGCTTTTCATTTTAAGTGGAAAAATAACTATAACCCTATGTATTAAATTAAAAATCGAAACAATGATGAATTACAAAAAAATATTCATAATAAAAACAAGCTTTTAAAATTTCAACTCGTAAGCATTATACTAACACATAAATTATTTATCTACCTTGTGCCAAAGGTCTTCCAGCACCAGTTTCAGTTCCACTTATAACTCGTTTAGCCTTTTCGTAGCATGCGAAATGTAATGCATGAGCTGGACCTGCAGCAAAGACAACAGCAGGCATACCTCGCACTGGTCGCAGCACGCCTTCATGACGAACCATCTTTGAAAAAGCATCTACGATGCTTCGATATTTAGCTCTTGGATGCGGCTTTAAACTTTGCATACGTGTCTAAATAATTAAGAAATAGAGGTACATTAGAGTTACTAAAACAATTTTTACAATTGATTTGTTATGTGTTTGCGTCCGATATTTGGGAATTTTTACCATTTTTGTGACTTTTCATTGTGTGGCTTTCAGCATATACTGAAGTCAGAATCAAATATTGCAACCCTATTTAATTCGAAGTTCACGCGTATTACAGCCATTTCTGAACAACACAACACATTTCATAAATAAAAAAATGATAGATCTATATAAAATGTAATCCTCCACACAACAGTTTTGTTACCAATATGCTACAAATTTCATAAAGCTTTAACAATATATGCATACACAAAACACTATTGATTAACAATGCAAAACAGGCATATAAAAAATTACAATAATAAAACACACACACATCCTTATAAAATGCGTATCCTATTTTTATTCTTCAAAATACCTTGTGTTGAATATAGCCTGAGAATGTTGATTTTACTACGTTATATGTGTTTAGAAGTAAATTTTTTGTACGTGAAAAGATATGACTGTGGGTTCAGTTTTTTATTGGTGTGAATCTAATAAAATGCTGGTTAAAGTTTTTTATAATTTTAATTATACAAAAATTAAAATTATACAAAACTTTAATTAAAATTATACAAAACTTTAGATTCACACCAATAAAAAATTAAACCCACAGTCATATATTTTCACATACAACAAATTTACTTCTAAACACATAACGCAGCAAAATCAACATTCTCAGGCTATATTCAATACAACCCACCTCTAATTAAAACTCATAGTCATGCACCCAACTGACATAAATAATCTGTGTATCACTTCAAAAATAAATGTGAAAGCTCTTACTTTATCCAAGAAGTGTAGATCCATTAAAATAAAAATCCTGGCAATTCCTTAACTATAAAAAAACTGATTTATGAGCAAATCTAAAAATGAGCACTTTAACTTAAACACAGATCAAGATTTTATACATCCTGAGTAAATTTATACTGTATCCCGAGTAAATTTATACTGTACAATTGCACTTAACCTTAAAAAAGAAATAAAAACATTGAAAATAAAGTCAAAAACTTTACTCCTTTCAGTCTCTTGATTATTAGACCATACTTCAATTATTATTGCTGATGTAGAAGGGAGGAAAAATAGATGCAGGTGCATAACAAATCAATACCCACTTTTCCACGGCACAAACATCTTATTAGAAACATAAGAGTTTCGGACACAAATATTTCAGAAAATATTGGTATGGCTTTTAATTGATGTGTACTTTAATGTATAATGTGTAATTTAATTTTTTAAAAGCGCAATTTAAATGCTTATTATGTATTTATATAATAATGTTTTGCAGTTATATCATTAAAAAATCCTCTTAACAAAGTAGTACAAGATTTTATTTACATGGAAATCAATTAACTGCATTTAAAAAAGTGTTTTTGCTACTTTTTACTACTAGCTTACTTTTAGCTACTTTTGACTTTAAGCCAACATTAAAAATAAACACATAGCATGATATATTAAAAAAATCTTTAAACATTACATTTTAGATTTTCAAATTCATGAATTTTCATGACTAACTTCAAGAATTTTTCATGGCTTAACGAAGTTACTATTTTCTCCAACAAAAACACAACAATAAATTTAAAAAAAGCATTATAAAAACATTCATTGAAATGATAGGTATAACCAAAACTGTTATAATCTGCATCTTCATATATAATTCACCAATGATTGGCTTGCGTTCAGCTAAAATTTTAAATTGAAACAAATAAAAATATTAAATAACAAAAATTCTGAAATCACAGAAGTCTTGAAAGAACACCATAATTTTTAAAGAACACAATAAAAACATTTTATATTTTAATCAAATGTCATATTTGATTAAAATATAAAAGTGGGGATGTCAGTGGGGAGATTTTGTTACAAATTCAGATATTTGGAACACTTTGAAATTGGAGGGAGGGGGGGGGAGGTAATTCCATTTTAAAAATTAGATTTTTTGGCGACCTAAATCCATGACTTTTCATGATATTTTTTTTTTTAAATAGTTAAAATCATGACATTTCGAGACAAATTCTGTTCAATACCTAAATTCATGACTTTCCAGGTGCGCGAATACCCTAAACATAATACATTAATAAAAAATTTATTTTATACTTTTACAATAATAAATATGTAGCTAATGATTTAAAAATGATAAAATTTTTAATCTAGTCAACTCAAATCATTAGGCAACAATTAAGTTAAAATCGAAAAACAAATTTGGTTGCAATCATCATTTCATGCAAAAATTTTAACACTGTTCTTCAGTAAATCATAGAAAACTTTTCCCATGGGCTCTAAAAGGAATTTTAGAAATAGTTTCATTTAATGCCACCCTAATATATTATATTTCAGCCCCACTGAGGGTTTACAAAACAAAACAAAAAATATGTTTCAGAACTTTAATATATCAATAGTCAAAATCTACACCTGACCTACTTCTAAATTATCAGCTATCAAATTTATAGGGAAATTAGCAAATGAATTTAAAATACTTTAGAACACCCCAGTGGCAGAATTTTTTCGAGCTTTCTGCAAGATACTTTTAAAAATAACAAATATACATGTTACTAATTTAAAGTAACAGAAGTGTCAACTTCAAAGAAGAAAAAAACTTATTTACTTGAATATGTTATATTTTTTATTCTAATGTTAAGTCGATATTCCTGCATTTTGTAGGGAGAAAAGACAATAATTTTTTTCGTATTTGGTAAATCATCATAAAATTAAAAAAATCTTGAAATCAGTAGCAGCATATACCGAAAAAAAAAAAAGATCGACAACAAAATAACACAAGTCGAACTCTTCCAAAAGGGGTTACAAAATGCATGTTTTCATTTAGAGATTCAGTTCTTGTAATAAATAATACAGATTGGTTGGTGTTGTATCCTAATAAATAAAACAACATAATAAATAAACAACAACATAAATACAGGATTACAAATATTTGATTTTAAAAGCTATATGTAAATCAATAGTAATAACTGCATTAAAAAAATAGAATGAAAATTTCTGCAGAAAAGAACACTTTTTGCTCCATTCCTCTTTGTTTTCCATTATTTTCAAATGAGAACAGAAAATTCACTAGCATTTTTTTCCCACTCCTTTGAGCGAGAAAAAGCATCTTTCGAATATAATCCTGGAGAAAAGAAAAAATCTTTAGAAAATTTTTGCAGGAAAGAAAAACTAAGTTTTTTTACTTCCCAAAGGAAAAATCTTTCTGCAAAAACTCAGTAACGTTCTGTGCCATTGTCACCACAATTCTGCCACAGGGTAGAACACAATTCAAAAGTTTTGAAAAATATTTGTTAGAATATATCAGGGTTAATAGTTAAACGTTGCTATGTGGTGTGGAAAATCTTATAACATTAACAAATATGTATATCATAAAATTTATATCAGAAACTAATTATTATCAATCCCAATAATGAATTGTAATAAAATCCCATCTCAACATCCAATTACGGCAACCATTACCACCTGACACTGCTAAGCTTCTTTATTACAGGAAAGTAAAAAACATTGATGGATAGCTACAAATTATACCCTTCAAGTTTGTCTCTTTCTGCGATGATTTGATTTTTAGTTTTCTGCATGCCCTACCTGATTATCACCCAGACCTTTGGGCCAATTTGGGACAGGTATTAATTCAGCAGTCTTCTAACAACGAAATTCAAATGAAAATCCTCTCTAATTGTATAATTCGTATAAACCTATTCTAAAAGATTATAGAAGAAAAATTAAATATTTAGCCAAATAAAATCATATAATCTAAAGTCATTTATATATTTTTCTCAAGCAGTAGATTCTAAGACAAAAGTGAAGGTATTTGAAAACTTGAAGAACTTCTTGGAAACTTGAAGAAAATTGTGTAAATAAAAACTTAACGTAAAAAAAATACTATTTAAATATACATCTAACATCACTATTTGTATCAAAATTTCAACAAAATACTCAAAAAGTTATGCTGAAGAAGTGTGTTTTAAGAATACATCATCAGCATCTTATTACGTAACATTATGACATACATTTTGAAAGATCAGATAAGGTATGTAACAGTTTGTTACCTTCACTGAATCGAAAGGATACATTAAACAATGTTCCATAATACCGGCAAAAGATCCAGCTACCATATGAGTAACTGTAGAACTTGAGGAAGGTAACGTTTCGTAGTCATCGAAATCCATGGTGTTTATCATAAATGAAGAGTTGTGGGAATGTTTTAATTAAAAGGGTTACGGTGATAAGGATTAATATTAAAGTGATTAAATGCACGATACATAATGTGCGTTCACTTAATGAAATACTTGGCTCAAAAATAGAGCACTAATTTACGATGTTGAAGAACATTGCTGCTATGTTCGACTCAACAGCATGTTTCCCTTTGAGCAGTGAAAGTGGAAAGGTCGGTAGGCCTTCTGACACAATTTTAGTACTTTATGCTATGGTTTAAAAGATGAGCTTGTAGCTTATATAGAAGTTACTTACTAAATCGCCTGGAACATTCTCAAAGCACGTTTTGGCGCATCAGCGTTAATTGAGGTTACTGAATGGGATTCACGTCGGCACCATTCTCACTGTACTTGATTTTTTTTCTCATCCGAACGAGAACTTGATTGACTGGCTTTTTGCAAGTAAGTATTTTCCACCAATCTGGTTCTCCTAAGCATTCCTGGATGTGAATTCAGAGATGCGAAATAGAATCTGATGGGTGAAAAATATTTACCTGCGAAAAGGTAGAAAATTAGGTCCTCGTTCGCATCTCCGGATTTGCAACCATGCATTTCTTTCTTGTAGTGAGACCGGCTCAATACAGTCACAAGCAGGTGCGAATACCTAATGCGAATTTGATGGAGCTGATGGAAATGATGGTAATTGCTTCGTTTTGAACGTTTGTTTGCTTCATAAAAGTCCTCATAAGTAAGGTGATCTCCGAAGCAAGAGAAGGGGTTGATAAAGAGTTTTGCTTTGTGTACTCATAAGAAACGGGAAACCTCTTCGCAAGAGACAGAACCGATTTTTTTATAAGAATAGGAAAGGGCTGGTTTTTTACTTTTAGTTTTTACTTACGTTTTTGCTTTATACTCTGCTAGCAGCTAGCTTAGCTATGTCACAAAATGGAAATTCGACTAGTCGTCCGGGCACAAGGGCGCCGGCAGCGGGGTGCAAGGGGTGCACTTGCACCCCCCTGGCTTTTTTTTTAAAAAAACAATTAAAGAGATACAAAAAAATTTTGTTATAAAATTTTTTTATTAAACATATTCTTATGGAAAAACAAATAATTAAGAAATTATTGACACATAACAATTAAAAAATTGTTTAATCAAACAAGAATTGTAATCGTCTTGTTTGCTGTCCAAATCTGTTTTTAACTTTTTCAATGAATTCTGAGTCATCTTCGATTCTTTTCTTATGGACACTGAGCATTCACAAACTTGGCAGATATCTAAGCTATATTTTTAAATTTCATTTAATAAAATGTAAATAATATTATATTTTCTATTAGTTATTCAGTTTAACAAAGGTGTATAACATAAGCTGACTTCTCGCAACTGTAAAACTTCATCAACACAACTGTTTGTAGTTATTTGTGTTTCAAAGTCAGTAGCTATGCCAGCGCGATCGCAAAATTTGCAAGTACAAGAAATTCGTACTTTTTTTTAAATATCTTGCTAACAATGAAGAAATGTATCTTGAAAAAATGAACAGATGAAAGTATATGTAATAACAAAACAAAATGTAATAGCAGAATATTTTAAATTTCTTTTCGGGGGGAGGGGAGGGTAGTTTGTTAGAGGGTTGCACCCCCTTTTATATTATTCTGCCGGCGCCCTTGTCCGCGCAAGCCCACGCATCCACGCACATCATGACCCACGCACTTTGTTTGCCCCACCAATATATGTCAACTTATTTTTGTGCAGTCGACAAGTTGACGCTAAAACATAAGCTTAAAGCCGAAACGTAAATATTTACCTCATCTCAGCTCTTGATATAAGCTTATCAGCTTATGATATAAGCTTGATATAAGCTTGATATGATCAGCTTATGATTACATATCAGGCAAAGTGAACAGCGAGTCAAAAAAAAAACAAAAAAAAAACAGACGACCCTTAATAACTTTTGATGATTGGAACTTCGCATTCTAGGACTCTATCTTAACGATTCGAGAGGGGGACCAAAAATATGCTAATTAATTAGTGCAATATTTTAAGTTTTAAAATCAAAAACAAAAACGTACTTTCTTTGAATAAACATACCTTTCTTTCGACGGATTCGGATTTCTGACCCCCAAAATATAGGGGGTAGCTGCAATCTGGGAAATATGGTCCCCATAGTTCGGTCAGGACAGTGATCCAAAGTTTGGACCTCCTCCTAATGTTAATTTTATTTTTTTAGTATTTCACCTTATCTCGAAAACTTTTTAAGCAAATCCAAAAATCTTATAGTAAAATAATAAGATATATACATTTTTACATAATTTTGAAGTATCTAATTTTACATAGCAAAATACAAAATTTGGGAGAAATTGCTTTAATAGTTCCTGAGAAATCGAATTTTAAATATACGAACTGTCCAACCAATTTCGCTGAAATTTTGTATTTTGCCATGTAAAATTAGATACTTTAAAATAATTAAAAAACATTTATACCTTACAGTTCAATTTTTTTAGACTCTTGCTAAAGAAACTATTAAAAAGCTGTAAATATTTACAAAAATGTGTTTTTTGCAGGGATTTATTTTTGGATAAACGAATTTTACAATTGTGTGCAAATAATTTTTCTATTCGCTTAAAAAGTTCTCGAGATATGGCGAAATACGCAAAAAATAAAATTAACATTAGGGAGTCAAAACTTCTGATCGCTCTCCTGACCAAACTATGAGGACCATATTTCCAATATTGCGGCTACACGCAAGGGCGCCGGCAGCGGGGTGCAAGGGGGTGCATTTGCACCCCTCTGGCTTTTTTTTTAAAAAAACAATTAAAGAGATACAGAAAAATTTTGTTATAAAATTTTTTTGTTAAACATATTTTTATGGAAGAACAAATAATTAAGTAATTATTGATACATAACAATTAAAAAATTGTTTAATCAAACAAGAATTGTAATAGTCTTGTTTGCTGTCCAAATCTGTTTTTAGCTTTTTCAATGAATTCTGAGTCATCTTTGATTCTTTTCTTATGCACACTGAGCATTCACAAATTTGGCAGATATCTAAGCTATATTTTTAAATTTCATTTAATAAAATGTAAATAATATATTTTCTATTAGTTATTCAGTTTAACAAATGTGTATAACACAAGCTGACTTCTCACAACTGTAAAACTTCATCAACACAATAAATTCCAATGTTAAGCGTGCACAAACACGTTAGTATACGAAACTACTGTTTGTAGTTATTTGTGCTTCAAAGTCAGTAGCTATGCCAGCGCCAGCGCGATCGCCTCTGGGCAAAATTTGTAAGTACAAGAAATTCGCACTTTTTTTTAAATATCTTGCAAACAATGAAGAAACGTATCTTGAAAAAATGAACAGATGAAAGTATATGTAATAACATAACAAAATGTAATAGCAGAATATTTTAATTTTTTTTTCGGGGGGAGAGTAGGGTAGTTTGTTAGAGGGTTGCACCCCCTTTTATATTATTCTGCCGGCGCCCTTGGCTACACGCTATATCTTAAGGGGCCACAAATCCGAGTCCGTCGACAAAAAGGTATGTTTATTCAGAGAAAAAACTTTTAGAATCTGATTTTGTAACTTAAAATATCGTCCGCACTAATTAATTAGCATGTTTGTCGTCACCCCCTCGAATCGTTTAGATTGAGTACTGGAGCGTGAGGTCGTAGCATTTATGGATGATTTCAGGAAATATAACCCCTTTACTTTCACATGGAGAACAAGTACCAAATAATTCCAACGACGGAAAAAGTACTAAAACAACTCTATATTGCCTTTTAAATAATAAAAAATAAGACTCTTTTACCAAAATGAAGCGAACTTGGCAAGGAAATGAGAAAAAAAAAGCAATTTTGAGAAAATAACCTTTTTTTAACAAGATGGCTACCTACTATTTTCTACCTGAGGAAAACATATTTCATGAATAATTGTGCTATCGTCACCTAAACTATCAATTTTATGAGTTATGATGAATTTTTTTAGAAAGTTTTGATAAATATTTCGAAGTTTTTAAGAAAATTTTCGGATAATATGTAGCTTTAATTAAAAAATTCGTAAATTTTGCTCCAGACTGTATTTAATAATTAATTCTCATCAACAATTCAGGTAAATTAGCCTAGGAAACGTAGTAAGGAACAACAATTTCATAATAGAACCCTCTAAAAGATGGAAAAGAACCCTCTTGCGTTGTTAACCAGGTATGTAGTAGGGCCAAAAAGCTGTTTCAGAATTTAAGTCGGACAATTAAATCAAGTTTTATTTCATAAATACTAATTTCTTTTTTTGAAAAATCAAGTTCTGTTCATTGTAGTAGCATGCATTCAGAAGTGTATTAAGGGAGGGGGAGGTTAGTTCTGATTCAACTTATAACTAGGCTTAAATAAAACTTCAAATTTATGTCTATGTAGTAAAGGTTCTCATCGAGAAAAAAAAATGTTTGGAATTATACCAATAGATAGAGCTGTTAATTTAAAACCATACGCATAAATATATTAATAATAATACAGTACACTTTCTGCACATCATTGACTGACAATAAATGCACATAAAACACACAGATATATGAACAAGTAAAATATTCTGCTATTTTTTAATTTGTGATCTGTTATCTTTCTTTTTAATTTGTTACAACACCACTTTTCGGAAAAATCTCAAAATGTATTATTTTTTGACAACAACTCGGCCACACGATTTGCATAACATGTATTCAAATTTTCATTCAGATCTGTGTCGCAGAACCAATAGAACATCTCTGAGTGCCGCCATTTTAATTTTAACCACCCTGTATATAGTATTTGTTGACTTAAAAGTAGCAAAAATCTGAAATTACTTATGTAAATAAAGAAAAACAAGAAGCTATAGGCAATTCATAATTGAAAAGTTTCGTGAAACAACATGTTTAGTGACAGATTAGTTAATTTGCAGAATAAATGTAAAAAAATTGCGGAATGATCAGGAAGCTGTATACAGACCTTCTGTTCCCGCAGAAAACAATCATATTTCACTTGCATAGGGTGTTATACAATTTGATATAGGGATTGTTCATATTGCTCAGATCAAAAAATACCCTGAACTCGTAATGAAGATTAAAAATACAAGGCAGAGTAATGCAATATTTCATATCACAATAAATATAGCAGATCATAAAATGTCTTTAAATCCAGAAATGTCAGTTTTTTTCCTTCCTTTAAACATATTTTATTTCACTTCGCTGTTCAATTATGTAGCTATTTAAAAATGCTTAAAAAGTTAGATAAAACTTAGTGAATTTGAATTATGATTACTTAACTAAATTTTATAAGGGGACACCGCTCACCATAATGACTTTCCGGTATAAAAATGTTAAGCACATCAACACTGCTGTGTTTGATGTGCTAAATGAACGCAAAGCAGTCTGAAATCTAAATATTTAACATCCAGTAATTTACATATTTTAAAATTTTTAATAAGAGATTTGACAGTAAAAAAAATTACCTCAAAACAGAAAATTTGTTTTCAAAAATTTTATTTACAATTTGTTTCAAACGTACAAGGATGTCACTTTTTACAAATGGTTGTCCGAAGTCAATACAGGAATCAGATATTCATCACATGATGGTTGGCAATTCTTAAACATAATAACTAAGAAACTATCAAGTACTTTTAAAATGCAACAAAATTATAGTGAACTACACACCATTTTAAGAGCAGGATGTTTACAGATAATTTATTTGTTCCAAGAGGATTTTAGATATTTTAAAAAAAAGTGATTCCAAAGAATGATAGGAAATTGTTTTATTCAACGTAAATTAAGATTTAAAAAAGAGCGTGATAAAGGTTATTGGAATAATCTAATCTTTTCTTTGAAAATAAGACAAGACAAATTAGACTTTGGAAATAAGACTAAACTAATAACTAATTTGTCCTGAAAAGACAAATTAGCTGTAAGAGTAAAACAGAAAAATAATGTAAATGAATGGAAGCATAGTATGAAAAATAAATACAAAATGCCCGTTAAAGTCTGTAACCACCCTCTTAACCTCAAACTATTCATTACTTGATGAGACTACAGCAGTAGTATTTAGTTGAAAACCGATTGGCACTGTAGGGGACATTCCAATCTCCGAAGGACGAGAGATCAAAGATAAGAATCAAAGTAGTCTTACGAAGAGTTATGGAATAATTCATTATGAACTACAATGTTGAAGTGGATCATAGATTTAGCACGACTAAACAACTTGTGAACAGTAATGCCACGAAAAGAACCCTTTAGGAGCATTCTTGCCGAACACGGATACTGCACTTCCGATTTATGTCTAGGGAATATGAAAACCTGATTGGTGATATTTATTTTCTAGCGAAAATCTTTTCAATCAAGTTCTCCCATTTTTTCGCTACGGCGATCGATGGTGCGGCAATCGCATTTGGTGAGAATGTTTCTTTTGAACGCACATCTATTTATTCCCAATTTTCAACTGCGTGATGAACCGCTCACGCTGTAGTTAATTCGAAGAGGCAATTAGAACCTGAGGGGTAAAACTTATTTACTCGCGAAAAACTCACTTTTTAGGTTCTCGCTTGAAACATCGAAAATAGAGGTATCTTGAGGTAGGGTTCTAGACCTGTAGTGCATAGCTACTTCATTGTACTTCAAAACCACTTTGATGAACATAGCTGAGGCTGATCGGAAGTTAAAAGGGCGCGTATAGACTTCAGCGGGTGACCTACATACCTAAACAAAGCAAGGCCTCTTCCAGAAATTTTTCACTAATTAAACTATTTAGTATTCATTTTCATGCAAAATATCAGAGTGAACGTCATTCAGATTGCAATGCAAAAATATACATTTATTAGTGAATTTCATAAACTTTAAGCTGATACATTACTTTCATAAGATGATTTTTTATTTCAGATATAGATAACAAGTAAAATTTATAAACACGGAAAATGAATTCCAGTATTTTAATACACTTTCATGAAGAGCTTCTTTTTTCTTATACAGCAATTATATAAAAATATATTACTTAGCAAAAACACTTACATTTCAGTTAATCAATGCAAATTACATAAAATATGTTTAAAACCTCATATTTATCATATAAGAACCAGAGTTACTTTTATCTAGTATAGTGAATTACATATCATTTTCTTCGAGTTTTTTAAAATTTTCGTTTACACGAATTTGTAATTGTTTTCCAAAATTAATTTATTTTGGAAACATAATATTTTTAATTTTATTTTCCACAGTATTTTCTCAATGCTATTTTTAATTTAACACAAAAGTGCCTAGAGCCCTATTCTAAGGCCTATACAAAATTTGCTTTAAAAGCTTACAGAAATAGTTTTTCCAAATAAATTATTTTAAATAAACATTTTTATTTGCTCTTAGGAAATTTTTAGTAAATATGAATGTAAAAATGGTTTTTAATTTATTTAGAATTCCAAATAATATAACATTTTTTTCTTTTTTACATTTTATTTCATACTTCTATATTTTAAATTTTTTTTAAAGTTTTTCAAAATTATCAAAACGTTTTCAAGTATTATTTGTGTAAAAATATTCTAGTTAATTTCATTTCATTTAAGATTAATATACAACATATCATTTTAAGAAAAAGCAATTTAAAAATCATTGTTTTGAATTCATTTAATAAAATTACAATTACGCATTATATTCAACTAAAATACTTTAACATTCCACAGTAAAAATAAGTAAATAACGCGATAATATTAAAAGCTTATAAATTTAAACTTTTTTTAATTTAGATAAAAGTGAGAGGCTTAAAATTTTTACCTTTACTTGATATCAGCTCATAGTGTTTAGATGAATATAAAAATATATATTCTTAAATTATATTATACCACAATAAATGACACATAACAATAACACAATATGTGTCAGATTTAGATAAAACAATGGTACAAAGACATTCATGGAAATAAGAATTTCATCAATATTTTTTCATTTTGGTCTTCCAAATTTTTAAAAGCTTTGCTGTAAAATATAAAGAAAAGAAATGGATTTGAAGAGCAATCAATATATAACCGTAATATATCAAGCATAGGGGGATTCCATTATATTTTTCAATTTCAGCTTCGTCCTTTTTATCAGTGTATTCTAGCACATCGTAAAAAAAATAAATTAAGCCTATCAGTAGAGGACAGATACTAAACACAACAACTGCAGCAGCGTAAGCTTTGAGAGATCCCAAATTATGAGCTAATGCCCTGAGCGCAAAAATTGATAAAATTGAGCTTGCTGCGTAAATATATTCAAAAAATAAAGGTTTAGGGATATAGAGTTCTTCCAGCTGAAGAATAAAAACATCCATGCTATCCAAAATGTCCTCCGATAACTTTGCCAACAACACGAAGCAAAAAATAATGTGCAGGAATATACAGCTCTTCAACCGGCTTTTATATAAGGCCCTGAAAGAAAATAAAATTTTTAATTAAACAATTGATATTTAAAAACAATCATGCAATAATCCTTTTATTTTGTTTTTGTGTTGGGCAAATATGGGGCACACATAAAATAACGTAAGCTATTTAGAGCCCCATCATAATATCTACTATACTGTAATGTAAAAAAAAAAAGGAAAAAAACGCGTTCCTCCTCAACATATGCGGTGCCAAATTCACAATTATGACACTCCAAAATAAAGTGAGAGAACAACCCATATTTAGAATTGTTTTTTGAAAATAAAGT
Source organism: Parasteatoda tepidariorum (assembly GCF_982258835.1). Classification (NCBI taxonomy): domain Eukaryota; kingdom Metazoa; phylum Arthropoda; class Arachnida; order Araneae; family Theridiidae; genus Parasteatoda; species Parasteatoda tepidariorum. The sequence continues at coordinate 18,126,180 of NC_141765.1, forward strand.
CCTATTAAAGCATTTAAGACATGTTAACTTGTTCGATACCAATGTAAGAATGGACATATCAATTATTCTGCTATGGGCAAAATCTTCCTTTTCGGAATCAACATCATAAAGTAATATACTTCATTTTCGAGGAATTTCGATTTTCGAAACTAATTTCGATTGCCGTGAAACTACCACCTTCATGTAATTACTATCTGGCCAATTTATTTCCCCATTACTAATTTTAAGTCAGCTAAAAGCTAAATATAATGAAACAGAAACTAAGTATAACAGAATAAAAATTATCAATAACAAAACAAAATAATAACAAATTTAATAAAATAGTATTTATAAATCAAAGAGTGAAGTTAGAGCGAAGCGTATAAAGGATAAACAAGGATGTGATTGATTGATTATTCATTGATAGACTAAAAACAAATATCGAAAAAATAAGCTGCCATTTCAAAAAAGTAATAAAAAAATCTCTTTAAAGTGAAATATAATCAAAAATACGTAATATCAAAGTGAAACTGGGTAAAATGAACAACTTCCTGTTGCAGGAATGTAAACTTCCAGTTTAATTATTTTATATGAGACGTTTCGTAACTTTGGTTCTACTAAAGCTAGAGACAAAATTTAAACAGATTTAGAGAGCTAAAAGCTGAAAGTATAATAAAATGCAAAAAACTGAAAACCTATAATTTGGTCGATTCTCGTGCAAAAAGAAGTAATCGGATACCTTAAATACCAAAAATAGACGAAAGGGGAAAATTTGGTACTTCACGCGCAAACGTATAATAAATGAAAACATATCTGTGAATTGTAAAACTAAATAACAACTTTTTCATTTTTAAGAAATAGTTTTTAATATTATTTACAAATGTAACTTAATATGACTGTTTATTCAGACGTTCTACCCAGATAGCAAAATAAGGTTTATTTTCCCTCAGCAAAAACCCTTTAATGTAAACCTAAAAAGGTTTTTTATGCGGTTTACGTGTAAACCTTCTAATCTTAAAACGAGATCTATCACAATCTGCTCTACTCTACGCACATTACCCTAATCCAAAACCTTGAAAAACAACCTTCTGTATAAAAACCTTAAATCGAGGTTGTCTTAAGGTGAAAATAATCTTAAATCGAGGTAATTATAAGGTTTCTTTTCGCAACATTTTGTCTGCTCAGTTAAAATTCTCCTTGTCATGAAATTATAATGGACAAAGCAATTTGATCCTATTCTTAGTGTAACGTCAGCTTAAACGTCATTATGGACCTAAGTGACCATTTTACCTAAGTGACAATTTCTTTTTAAAAAAGCTTTAAAAGAAAATTTTTAATCCTTTTAGTATGAAAGGTTTGAAACTGCAATATTTTTGCTTTATTGAAAAAAGGTTTTTAGTACAAACATTTTTGAGACAATACGAAGAAAATTCCGACACAAGGTTGTCGTAAGATAACGTGCTTTTTGGGTAGTAACTGTATATTGAAGTGCCAAATTGTCCCCTAACGCAGAGACTCGAACCCCCATTCTGTTTGATATGAGATCTGACAGATTAACCCTCTCGGTTATAATATGTACCCAGCTGCAAGGAACTAAGTGGCTTCATTAGGTGGGCCTAGTTAGTGCAATAAAATTCTTGTTGTTTAACCGTATTAGGTGAAAAAAGTTCGGTTTTTCTCACAGTTAACAGTTTGAATACCATCTTATTTATGGCTATTCGACTGTTTTGTTTGAGTATGGTAAAATAACATTTAAATAGATTGTTATTTAACCATTTTTTACGAGGAAGTTCTAACAGTGTAGGATCAATCTGGAAAATATGTCCTCGAAAGTATATAGGCAAGAGAGCAGTCAAAAAGTAAAATATTTTTAATGCTTTATCATATAAAAGAATATTGCATAACAGAATGTCGCATAAAGAACTGTTGCATGACAGCTACTTGTACGAATGTTATTGAATCTTCCACGTAGCTTCATTAAAATGTTGTTTTTCAATAATTTTAACTCCTCCCCATTTTGTCACAAAGTGTCACATTTCGTCATAACCCTTACATCCGCCACCCTCATTTCACATGTCCTACTTAATTATTTAAATACCCATTTGCAATTCAGAAAAAGCAGTGCGTTACAGATAATATTCCAAATTTAATTTTAAAACTTTAAAGTATAACGATACAAAATAAAAACCAATGCGATTATAAAACAAAATCGTCCGAAGTAAAATAGATATTTTTAAAAATGAACGTAAAATAAAAACAATAAAAATAAATACACAAAAATATAAAAGTATTTAATTAGCTGATTTTTAATGTTTTTACTTGAACTAAAATAAGTGTTGACTAACTTTTTACTACTCCTTTGTCACATACTGCCTATTTCACGCACTCATAAGTGTGACTCCATCTGTAGACGACCCCCAATCCCCTTACTTCCTGGATGCCTGGATATTTTTAAAAGGCTTTATCAGTAAAGTGCAGAGATGGAGCGATGGGGGAAGCAGTTCAAGGCAAGTTAAATGGGGGTGTCCAATAGTCTTAAAACTTGAAATCTGAGAATAGATAGCCAGTATTATTTTTATTAGGGAATTGAACTTTTTTTAGTAAGCAAATGCTGCTTAAGCGAAATTTTTTTACTGAGAAGGAAATATGATTTTCAAACAAATTTAATTATGAAATTTTCTATCATTAAATTTTAAATTCAATCTTTTTTACTTTTAAGAATATTCCTTTGGAAATAAGGAAATTTTACAAAAGAATGATTGAAATAAAAATGAATTTAAAATATAGATGTACATTTTTATCATTATATATCGTTCTAATATTTTTCCTATTATTTTGATAAGTTTTTCCCCTTTAGTGGTTGCACTGAGAAAAAAGAAGTATGGTCAGAACTAACAAAATATGGTAAAATTTATCGCGTTTCTGGCTTTATGGGAACAAAGATGATCTCGGCACTTTTTACCGGACTACTTTAATAATTTTAGTAAAATAATCAATAAAAAGTGGTTTTGTAATATGTTATAAATTTTGGAAATTGTGATTTTGTAAATGTCATACCTTACAGTATGGTATAAAAACCATTTATTCAATTAAATTTACTTTTCAATTTTGTATTTTTTATTAAATGTGTGGTAGTACGAATTATAATTTTGAAAATCTGGGTTTTTGGTTAACCGTAAACAAATTAATAGAAAATTACCAATTGAATAATTTAAGTACTGTATATTTTGGTTTTAATGACTAAAATTATGTTGTTTTTCTTTAATTTATTTATTTATTTTTTTACCAGAAATGTTATTACTATCCTGTATGGTAATTTTCGAGAATTCTTTTCTCTCTGTACACTTTTTCAGAAGAATCAAGACGAAGAATTTTCCTTGGGCATTCCATTCCCTCAAGTCTTAAAAAGAGGTAAATGGAAAGAGCTTGTTTGAGATTTTTGTCATGTTACATTTTTTAGGTAAAAATCAAGTTTTGATGTTTTTCGTCAATTTAAATTACTTTATGCGCAATAGATTTGCTCAAATCCAGTCATAATATAAATGCCTAAAATCTGGTTATTAGCTTTTTAATATCCTGTGTAATTTTTTAATTTTTTTTTTCTCCGATCGAAGTTTTATAAGAAATTTAAACCTCGTAATATTATCTCGATTCATTCTCCATGTTCGAGCTTTTTATATGTTAACATAAAATTCTTTCTCAAAAATATTTGATTAAGTGTCGCTCCAATGAACAGTCCCATGACCTACGTATATATAGTGTATAAAATAATAAGTTTTTCTTCATGAAGATAATTTTAAAAGTATCATTTTAGTGCAACTTAATAGCAGTTTAGTCATGTATACTATACGGTTAGTGCACTAAATATGGTTTTGGTGGCTTATTATCTTTAAGATAAATTTTTTGTTCACAGCTAAATTTTAGATTAACAGTATTAATGTTAGTAGTAGCATTTTATGCCATTTAATTTTCAAAAGAATGAATCAAATGTATCTAAGTTTTAAAAAAAATAGTTTCAAATTATTCACAAAACCACAAAGTCATAGATTTTCGCAGATTTATAAACCTCATCTTCGACGCATGACTCTTATAATTTTATATCATTTTATTAAGTTACAAATCTCTGTAATGTTTCTCGAAATGTAAGAGAAGCTAAAATGGGTAAAAAAATATGAAATAATAAATCTCTATAATTATAATGTTTACTTATATATACTTAATTAATATTTCAAAATATTTTCTGTTTAAAATTTCTAACTAAAGAAAAAAATACGTAAAATAATATAACATTTTATATTGACTCGGAGCTGAATTCAAGTTGTGAACAGTTAGAAGAGAAAATGTGATTTTTTTTTTCTTACATTGATTATTTCTACATCATCCAATTATTTCAATAATCAAATGAAATATATTCCCTTTCCTCGAAAACAATATCGAGCGACCTTCAAAACAATGAAGTGGAAACAATCAAAATTCTCAAGGCCAAGATAAAGAGATATTGTTTTTTAGATAAAACATTTTTTCATCAAACTAGTTTTAAAAGATAGAAAACAAATATGGATAACATTTGCACTCTTTAGTACTGATATTGATTATGATTGATTTCATTTACCGTAAGTAATGGGCAACATTAAAGTTTTTAGAGAATAATTTAAAAATTGAAATTATGAAAATATACTTAAATACTATTTAAGTATATATCGAGAGAGATATACTTAAATACAGGCTGTTCCGTAATAACTACCCTTAATTTATGTTTTTAAAATTTTTCCTTAAAAAAAGTCTCAAAAGTGTAAACATTTATGTTCATAATTAAATATTTCAGCGAGGAAAAAAGAAACTAGCGAATCACAACTGTGTCTAGCTAGACTAAAAATGCCAAAACTTGTTTAATTGCAGGAGGAAACAGAGACGAGTTGAAAAATGATTAATCAAATTTTAAGTTTCATCAAGCAATCAAACTGCTTTTTTTTTCCTTGCGCCTTATTCACTAGTATTTCAACAGATTTCGATAGCGTTTTTTTTCTTTGTTTAGATATTAATTTGTAACGCATAATGTGTATACATTTTTTACTAGGTTTCTGAAATAAAACATTAAGAGTAGGTCATTACAGAGCAATTAGTATGCTAATTAAATACGCATATCATTTTTAATATATTAAGTTATTATTTAATTAATGTACTAAGTTAAAAAATCGGATATTAAAGCGTACTTTTCTTAAAAAAATATAACCTGTTTTTTACGGATTAGAGGATTAGCAAATTTTAAAGTATGGAGGGATAAACGCGATCTGGAAATTGCATAATTTAATAGTATAGTAAAAAGAGCTGCCAAAAAGTTCAAATCCATAATCTTATTTTTATTTTTAAAACTTTATCCTTTGAACCAATAGCACAAATAAAAAATTATTACTCTCATTTATTAATTTACATGAAACTCATTTATTACAAGTACACATGGCAAAGGTGAATTTTTTATAATTATATTTTATAATTTAATTTTGATCGGAGCCGCTAATGATTCAAATTTCAAGCCTCTGTTTTCCACCATTAGGCATCATGTTACGCATTGAACCTAAACGATCGAACCTGATTGCGAATATTTTATTTTATAACCAACATTGAACAGCAGACTCAATTCTTAGTTTTCATCTAACAATATTCAATTCCATAACCTTGTAATTTTGAACCCAACCTAGAAGACAAGGAAACTCCTGGATCAAGCATTGGGACAAATTAGTCCTAGTGGAGGACTTTTTGATGGAGCTAACCCGCATTTACGTTACACGGAGAGGATATCCACGAAAGCCTTCCACGATAAGCCCGACGGCAAGAGGATTCTAACCCATGATCCGTCTACCACTGAGGATATTTTTCGTCAGCATTGTGGTCGATGCGAGCCGGGAGCAGAATTCATATCAAGCAGTCTCCGCTGGGATTCGATCCTGCGTCACCTCATTAGGAGGCGAATGCTCTATCCCCTGAGCCACCGAGGCTCTGATTGCGAACATTTTATATCCGTCGTTGAACAGCCGACCCAATTTTAGTTATACCACTACTAATGCCCAAACTCTGCAGCCTTGTAATTTTGAACCTATTCAGAAGACAAGGAAATTCCTGGATCAGCATTACCCCCAAAGGCATTGATTTGTTGTGGGAACCTGGAGGACTTTGCTGTTGTTGTAGTTGTAGTTCATATACGTCGCACTTGAGCTGCACAATGGGCTATTGGCGACGGTCTGGGAAACATCCCTGAGGATGATCCGAAGACATGCCATCACAATTTTGATCCTCTGCAGAGGGGATGGCACCCCCGCTTCGGTAGCCCGACGACCTGCGCGAAGTCGAGCACTTTACGGTAGAACAGTTTAACGAGGACCCATACCGCACACTCTCGGTCCCTACGCAGACTGATCCAAGTGGGTCACCCACCCGCACACTGACCGCAGCCAGTGATGCTTGACTTCGGTGATCTGCTGGGAACCGTGTCTTAACGTCTCCGTCACACCGTGTCTCCGTCTTAACGATCAGTCCACTGCGGGACGAGGACTTTGCGACTTGACAGATTTAACGTGCATCAGTCACACGGGGAGTCTTCGGCAGGCTGAGATCAAACCCATGAACTCTTGGACATGGTCCCAGTGCCCTGCCAACCAGGCTATCCCGGGCTTAAGAATTACTGCATCGGCCGGGAATCAAACCCGCGATCATTGTCTTGAACTAAATGAGCACTTGCTTATTATCTCAAAGAACATCAAGGCTTCAGCAAGAATCAAAAACTCTGCCGCTTATCTATCGCGAAACATTGCTGGACATAAGGCCATTGGTTTGCCTTTTCCTCACCTCCTATCATTCATAAATGCATTTCATGTATCGATCTGGGTTTTGGGGAGAGTTTCTACATCATCTAAAACAAACTCTATTGTTGATGACCTTGCTGCAAAACCATAGTTTTTAAACATTTGGAAATCTTTATATTGTTGATTTTCTAATACTGCCGATTTAATGCTTAATTGTTATGAGTATATTTATTTCTTTAATGTGAAGTAACCTCTGTTTTACCATCCCTGCTATTTATCCTACTCATGAAGTTGTGTCTCCGAAACGAGTATAGGTTTCATTAAAAATTTTACCATTTGTGATTTTAAACGTTGTTTTTAATAGATATTGAACCATCTAAATTTATATAAGCTTAAAAATTACGATCAAACTGCTGAGATATATAATTATATTGGACACGGTTAATTCGTAATTTTTAGCATTATTCACAATTGTGAGTCGACAAAACATAAGTTATACTTAAATAAAGACACATTATTGATTTTTAATCACTTAAGTATAATTAACTAATCTTTTATCACTGTATTCACACTAGCATAATTAACCTTTTGTCACCGTATTCACCCTTGTATAATTAATTAACCTTATTGTCACCTGATTACCTTATCACTTAATTAACCTATTTTCAAGTAAAATTACATTCTCTAAAATGGTGTAAAACATTGTAGACCTTAAATTCCGAATTTTTCGACCATTGTTAAATAAAATAATAAAAAAATAATAAATATTTACTAAAATTTATTCTTTGCATGGAATTATCTTTTTTATAAATAATAGTTATAATTTTGTAAAAGAAAAATTTCTATTCACTTAAAAAATTCGCGAGAAATGGCTAAATTAGCAAAAAATAAAATTAACATTAAGAAATTCAAATTTTGACAGCTCTCCTTATCAAACCATTGGGATCATATTTCTAGATTGCGGCTACCCTCTATATTTTGGAGGTCAGAAATCCAAATTTGTTTTTTTTTTTTTTTGAAAAAGTATGCTTATTCAGAGAAAGTACGTTTTTGCGTCCGATTTCCTAACTTAATATCGTCTGCACTAATTAACTAGCATATTTAAGGGCACTCCTTCGAACCATTACTATTGAGTCCTAGAACGCGAAGATCCGATCATTAGATCAAAAGTTATTCAGTGTGGTCCGTTTATTTTTTTCAGCTCTGTGCAATTAATTTGCTTAAATATTGAGATACAATTTAAATTAATTGGAATGAATTAATTAGAATCACTCTACATACAAGATGAGTGTAGTATGTAGAAGTAACAGCAAAGCACTCAATTTTATTTACTGTACATTAAAAACGACAATAAGTTTTAAAATTATCAAACTTAAGGAAGAGAATAAAATTTCTTTTGTTAACACATTTAACCTTAAATCATGTTCCGCAACACGGAACTTTTGAAGCCAGCTCCAAATTTCTTCAACTTTTGAAAAGTTTATCGTTTAACGGAAAATTGAGCTTCTAGAAAAAGTTAAAATCTTAGAAGAATAATAAAATACAATTTACAATCTTTCAAACTTCGGGAACCTTCTTAATAAATGCTGTTTGATCGGTCTACTTAAAATGTACCCACTAAATTCTCAATTTCTAGTTGTATATTTCATATGAAATTTTATTTTGATGAAAAAATGTCAAAAAATATTGTTGGTGCTGCGTTGGAAAATACTTCTACTAAAATGAGAAGTTTGTTTTCAAAACATTTGAATTTTATACAAAATCGTTTATTTGTAACAAAAAGTGAAAGAAGGAGCATCTCCACTCTTCTCTTACGATGAAAACCGATTAAACTTTTTAGTCTGTTTTCGAACGGCTTCGTCAAAATAATTTGGAGTAAGACTCCGTGTCACGGAACTAACCCATAGCTGATTAATATTTAAGGACGTTCCGCTGTGACATCATAGTAAAGCATTCAGCAGATCCCTTAATTAACTTTAGTAGGAAACATTTAGTTACTGCTGTAGATAAGAGTAAGAACTCCATAATTTAGTGATTTTGTCATTCGTTTATTTACTTTTGTTTATATCCTTTTATCATATTTCTTTTATATGAAAAATTACTATGATAAGAGAAAATAAAATTTCTATTTGAAAATTGATAAGAAAGCCATTAATGTAGTAATTATAAGAAATAAAATATTTCTGTATTTAAGTATTAGTCTATTATGAAATAATTAATCGTGCATGTCAAGGATATAAGTATGCATTAAATAAAAAGTGGAAATAATTTAATAATAAAAGAATGAGGGAGAAGTTAAAGTATTCAAATTAAATTGTAGTTTACTTTAGATTTGAATCAAATTGTAGTTTACTTTAGATTTGAATCAAATTGTAGTTTACTTTATATTTGAATCAAATTGTAGTTTACTTTAGATTTGAATCAAATTGTAGTTTACTTTAGATTTGAATCAAATTGTAGTTTACTTTAAAATCGTATCGAAATGTAATTTACTATAGCTTCGAATCAAATTGTAGTTTACTTTTTAGGTTCTAAGAAACAATTTGCTTTTCTGTTCTTTAAAATGGACATTCGTGAAAAAAATGTTAGAGCATTTAAAAAAAAACAAATTTCCAAATCATTTTATTTTAAATAAAATGACCTCAGTGAGTTTTACGAATTAAATTTTTTTTAAAAATTGGAGAACAATAAAATCGTTGGCCAATGAGTAGTTAAGCTGACTACTGCAAATGGATGCAATATACGTTAGGGAATACGTTTTGAATTTTCCCGCACTTTGTGACGAAAAATTTTTTCGCTTTTTTCTTATTTTAGCATTAGAGTGGAAACTTAAATCCTTCTCCATATCCTTAATTCAAAAACATACCTAATAAAAAGTATTAAATATATTTAGTAGTGAAAAGCTCCAAAATTGTGTAAATTTGAAGAAAACAAAGAGTTTATTTCTTGTATTTGCCTTTTTTATGAATGCAAGAAAATTCCGCGAAATTAGATTTTCTCATATTTCTGCGATATGGAGAAATTTTTCAAACAAATAAATGAACGAAATATAGAAAATAAAATATAAAAAAAGATGGAAGAGGCTAGCGGAAAAAGAGAAAAATCATCTGCGTAATTTAGAAAGTTTTTTTTTTCTTCTAATGCCATCGCGATTATTGGCGGTGGTGTTGAATAATTTGTCTCTTTTATGCGTTTTAGATTGTTTAATACATTGATGCATAGTTTGAAATTGTTATTTGAACATTACAAATGCAATGAAACATTTTTTATTATCAGTTAAAGAAATTAATGTACATAAATATTGAAAATTTAAATTCTATCACATTACTCATATATTAGTTCTTAAGAGAAACTACCCAAGTTAGGTGAGTGAGCTTGCCTTATTTTTGCAACAAATTCCACGACTCATTTTGAAGAACAAAATTATGTCATGAAAATTAAAGCAATATTTTAAATGGAAATTATATTTAAAAAGAAAAATGTCGGTAAAGATAATTGAAAAAAATCTCCATTATCTTTGCATGACTTTGCAAGTACCTTATTACTCCATGATTAGAAAGTGAGATTTTGAGACAATGTTTATACGTCGTAGGCTAATTGGAAAATCCGGCTTTTTGCAAACTGCTGCAGTCACTCCGCAATGCAACTACAAGGTTCATTTCAATAAGCATTACAAATGAATTCTGTAGATTCCAAAGAGCTGGATTTTCCAAATAACCTATGACACATGAAACTGTTTTTGCCATTTTATTTATTCTAAGAATGCTGATAGAATAATATCCTTTGTTAAGAATTAGATTAAAATTTTTAAGAGAACGCAATAACATGACAAAAAAAATTCAACATTACAGTTAGAACTATATAATATTGGTTTACTAAATTTCAATATTCCCTTATTTTAAATATAAAGAATTTAACATTATAGGAAATATTTTACAGAAGTTAGTTTTCCTTATAATTCTTTTTCTTTTACTTTCCGTAATATTGCTTACAAGTTATCCATTAATTTCAATATATATTATTTATTAATTTTCTTAGAACTTTTATTCAGAGGCTCAGAAACAAATAATAAACTGCCTTCATAATTAAAATAGAATACAATTAAAATAAAACATAATTTAAATAAGATAAAATATTTTATTAATTAAATACCTTATAATTAAAATTTATTCAGTTAAATTTATCTTTCAGATGTGTGCTTTTTGCTAAATGTGTGGTGATGAGAATTATAATTTTGAAAACCAGAATTTCCAGTACACCGTTACCATATTACCGGAAAAATTACCAAATGAATGTTTTAAATATCGTGTTTTTATTATTTATTAACCAGAATAGTTTCTCACCCGAAATGTCATTACCATACAGTACGATAATTTTAACGGAATTTTTTTCTCTCCTTGAATATGGTTGAAAAAATCGGGGAAATAAGATATTCAATGTTTTCTAGTTTTAACACAATTAATACATAATACAACTTTAACAATCAATAAAAATGATGATAGAGGATTTTTTTTTAATTAAGTAAGTTTTTTGAAACGTAAAATATTTCCACGAAAAAGTATAAAATTTCCTTTTATGATATTATCACAAGGGATATTTAGCGCTGAAAAAGTGAAAAAAGATTTATCGATAAGAAATCTCTTGTATTTAGAAACAGTTTACAATGTCTTCCTTAAAATTTCCCATCAGTAAAGAAACCCGTGAGACAAAAATAATTCTTCAATGACGCGACGTGTTTCAAGATCCCCTTCTCTTCCACCTTTAAGTTTAAGGACGCTTTTGGAAACACATCCTTAAATATTTTTCACTCTTAGCAACTTTCAAAGTTGAATCAAGAAACAAAACAGCTTAAAGAGAACTTAACTAATTGAAAAACTGGGTATAATTTTCCATTTCATTATTTTTTAGGCATAATACAGCATGGGATAAAATTTTATATCAAATAGTTACATTTATTTATTACTGTCAAATTATTTTTAAGGTATCAGAAAACAAAACTGCTTCAGGAAAACTTAAAAAATTAAAAACTGCATATAATTTTCCATTTCACTATTTTTTAAAGTAATAATACAGTATCGGGCAAAATTTTATAGGAAACAGTTACATTTATTTATCACTGGAAAATTATTTTTGAAGTATTAGAAAACAAAACAGCCGTAGGAAAACTTAACAAATTAAAAACTGTTTATAATTTTCCATTTCATTATTTTTTAAACAATTATACAGTATCGGGCAAAATTTTATATCAAATAGTTACATTTATTTATTACTGGCAAATTATTTTTAAAGTATCAGAAAATAAAATAGCCTAAGCACAGAACTTAAAAAAATTGCAAGCTGCGTATAATTTTCCATTTCACTATTTTCTTAAACAGTAATATAATACAGTGTCATACAAACTTCAATATCAAATAGTTATATTTATTTATTACTGACAAATTATTTTTAAATTAAAAAAAAAATATTTATTAATAAGGGTTATTTTGTAGCAACACATAATGAAATATTAAAAGAACAATTAATAATAATCTTTTTTAATTCTGAATAATATGAAAAATTCTGCAATAAGCGTTTATGTTTTGCAATAAATGTAAAAGAATTTAAATTAAGAAAAATTAAATCGCTATAAAAAAATTTTGAAGTCAATAACTTTTGGTTCTTACGTATTAAGAGGTCGCTATACCTATGAGAGAATCTTTTCATTGCAAATTCTGTTTCACCTTCTTAACTAGTTCAAAATATCGAAAAGGAGAGTTCATACAAAGCTAGAGCAAGTCATAAAATTTCAATTTCTGAAGAAAAAAAATTTCACAGCATCAAAATGCAAACAAATTATTGAAAGAGAACTTCCCCATTGCGTAATCCTAAGTTATCCTTTCATAATTTGTGCTCATTTTGATAATGTTAAAATTTCTTTTCTGTTTTTGAAACTTCATGGCTTTCTCTTTAGTTTGCTTGAACCCAATTTTTTTGATACTTTAAATTTTAAATTACTTATGGAAGTGAAAGAGAATTTGTGTTGAAAAGTTTCTCCCGTGATGTAGAGTCTTCTTAAGTGTATAAAATGTTATAAAAATAAAGTGCATGAATAATACGTAAATTATGTATGAAAACGTTCCAATGTATTTATACAAAATACATTTTAACTTATAGATTTTTATTTTTTAGTTGTTGTTAAGCACGTTAAGTTTGTTTAAATTTTAAATTTTGGAAACATTTAAATTTTATTTGTTTTTATACATTAGCTTTTACAAAAAAAAATATTTTAAAAAAAGTTATGAGGTGAATTAAGACATGCGATGCTTAAGAATGAAATAACCGTTTTCGTTACGTCATTTTGTATTACTGACTTTTAATCCATTATTATCATAGCTAAAACTGTTATACATGATCTCGTAAAACATGTTTCAGAGTGCAAAAAGGGGGCAAAAGTTATTTATCCGTATGGATGGGATTATTACCGAAAGGCATTGCACTATAAAATATAAAGATAGATCGTTTCAGCTTTCACTATCCAAGGTTTTCTTCTTCTTTTTTTTTTGCATACGAAGTTAAGAAATGCTTAGATAAATCCTTTAAAATGTTTCAACTCCAATGAACAAGTAAATATCAATTTGAGCCAATTTCAGTGTTATGAATCTTATTTACTTCTTATATACAGGCTTTTAAAAAATATATCTAAAGAAACAAAGATTTGAGATTTATAACAATTTTTAAAATAGAAATGAACTCTTACATAGTACAGTTTTCATTACCTTCCGTATTGATGTTCAATTTCTTTTTTAAGATACTAGGGTGCTCCACCCTCTTGCTTTCAATCGCTCACCAACCCTAGTAGAGTCAATCCACTTCAATGCTTGAGCTCGCATCACTCTTTTCCCCTTATTCTTGTTTAATACCTCATTTTTCATACTTATATTTTTTAGTAGTTTATTTTAATTATATTACAGGCTATAACCAGTGCTCATTATTGCTCATCAATCCTCGTAACTGCTTGAATATTTTTTCCCCTCCAAATAGCTTCCTTTTAACCTAACTAGCCCGCTTCGGGACTGTTAACCCACAGAGCAGCGAATAAATTAAGATATTGGAGTGGATTGATATTCTCTCTTTAGAAAACATAACTTTATAATTTAATGACTCCAAAATAAATTAGAAATTTAAACAAGATAAGATGTATTGTTCATGATCGGACGATAGATCTCACATTTCCTCTACTAATAGTTTTCTCTGAACTAGGCGTTGCAATAAAAATCCGTAACTTCTCCAGAAAATTTATAAGAAAACCATTTTTCTTTAATTAGAGGCTACGCCCCTAGCTGACTATCACTTACTAACCTGCATGAATGATTAGAATTTTTTTTATTCTTTTACTAAAACGTTGCCATTAGTGTAATTTCGTAAACCGAACATAACTATTAAAAACTAGTTCATAACTATTAAAAACTAAGATTAAAAAAAGAAAAAAAAACAGTTGTTAATTCCAATACAGCTTTTAATTCGACATTTAACCACTTTAACCTTATCCAAAACTTTTTAAGAGAAGAAAAAGGTAGTAAAACAAGTACGTAGAAAGTTTCGAAACTATCCGGTGTAAAAATTTAAGAAAGGTATTTTTGTGAAATTGCTAGATGCTGCTTTGTAGGCAATAAAAATTTATGATTCAAATAATATGGGCAAAGATATAAATATATGTATTAAATGATGTGCATTTTAAATCATTTTAAATTATATTAATATCAAATGCTATAAAAATATTTACGTAAAGAATATAAATAGAATTTGAAGTCTTAGCGCTAGCCAAAGATTTTATACTCATCCGAAGTGGATACAATGGAGCATAAATAAAAACAAGATTAGTTTTGTCTACACAGCAAAATTCTATCGTCAAAAAATGTTTCAGACTTTCAGTGGAGATGAATAACAACGAAGCATGAAGCTATGTTAAATATTTATAAGATCTTTTACGAAGAAAGAGAAAAGAAAAGTAAATGATTGTTATAGATGTACTTATTGTAAACGGGACAAGATTGAAGACGACTGAAATAGTTTGTAAAAAAAATATAATTTGAACACTCTCGAAAATTCAGTTCAACACGGAACAGCAGTATTGGTACCTCGAATCATAAATTGGGGCAAATTTGCTGAATCGCTTCAAGTTGGCACCTTATTAAAGTTGCAACGAATTTCAACTGTAATATTTTAACAAAAATATCGAACAGAATTTAACATTACAGAAATCTAACCACCTTTTACTGACAATAGAATATGGCGCAAGTTTTTTTCTAAAGATTTTGATGGGTTATTTAAATTAATTTTATACAACAATTAAAATTCTATGGTCTGGAGTATCGAAGGAGTTTTCGCGCATTTTAATATGCTCAAAAATGTTACACATATTTTATAATTTCTTTTTTAGTCAAAATCTATATTTGAAGTTCTGATCAATAACTAAAGACAATAATAGAAAAAAAAAATTAAGATACGCTTCGTAAAATATGTTTTTAAATAATACACATTTTTTTTCAATGATTGCAATTATAATGGATTAGATATAGTGATAATACACTGTAAAAAATTCAGTATTTAATTACGGTAAAAAGTACCGGCACTCCGGGTGCCAGTACTTTTTTTTGTAAAATTTCACGGAATAAAAAATCAACTGTACAGTAAATGTTGATCACTGAATCATTGTAATTAAATAAATATTACTATAAAATTACGGTTCAGTAGATTTTAGTTGTGTGAAATTTTATACCATACAATTTTACACCGTAATATTTACTGTGAAATTTTATAACGTAAAATTTTATACCGTGATTCTTACAATAATATGTACTGTAAGTCACTCAATTACTGTAATTAAATAAATATCACTGCGAAATTTACGGTATAAAATTTGACGGTAAAAATGGATTATTTTAGGGTAAAATGGATTTTACGGATGCTGCACTGAGAGTGCTAGCACTTTTTACAGTAATTTGGTCCAAAATTTTTTACAATGTGTGGGATTACAATCAGTTTAACGTTAAACTAAAATTTCGATACATAAACATAATACGTTTTAAAGTCCCTCTAACCATAATTATGTTACGCGGTTATTAAATTATGTTGCTTGGAACATAATTTATGGTTATATGGTTATTAAATATGATTACGGTTTAATTTACTGACTTATTTATGAGATGGTAAATTAAACCGTTATTATAAACCATAATTATGGTGATATGGTTACAAAAATCAGTATTTAATTTCCCACTATTCGATGAGATGGTAAATAATTAAACCGTAGTTATAAACCATAATTATGGTTGTAAAAACTGGTTTAAATTACCAACTCATTAATAAGATGGTAAATTCGAGTTGATTTAATATCGATTCAAGTTAAAACGTATTAAAATGTAATCAGGTTTAAGAAATACTATGTAGTTTTACTTAGCCCTATATTAAGATTGAAACAAGTTTGAGCGATGCAACGGTTCAAAACACTCCAAAATTTTCAATAGTACAGGTAAAAAAATTTTTGAAATTTGGTATTACATTATATTCAGAAGTTCCATATTTCTTTAATGTTTTTGAATACTATGAAACTGCAAAGACAATTCATGAATTCAGTTCATATAAAATAAATATCATGTTTACCTTTTTGAAGTATTATTAGAACCCTTGCACGTTGATCCATCATATCATTCAAATTCGACACAACATTAATATGAAGCTAAGTTGGACCTTATTATAGTACTTCGTGAACTTGATTACATAATAGAA
Organism: Parasteatoda tepidariorum; assembly: GCF_982258835.1. Classification (NCBI taxonomy): domain Eukaryota; kingdom Metazoa; phylum Arthropoda; class Arachnida; order Araneae; family Theridiidae; genus Parasteatoda; species Parasteatoda tepidariorum. Next base: position 18,142,727 of record NC_141765.1, read on the forward strand.
TTGGTTTAAATTGAATGGAAGCATTGTTCATTTCAACACCTTTTTAACATTGCGACGAATGTGTAGCGAATTATGGTTCAAAAAATCAATATTATGTTTCAATGTCGATCCGATTTTAAAAGTCTGTGTCCTTACTAAGAATTGGGGATTTTTCACTAAACAGTTGAATAGGGCTGCTAGCAAGATCACTGAAAAACATTAAAGGATTCTAAAAATGATATAATATTACAGCAATATTGAACACTTTTCAAGCATAATTTTGTCAAGTAACTGTTTAATAAATCACTAAGTGTTCATTAATACTTAATTCATTAATAAAAATAAATAAAAAATATATTTATATATTTCGACCCTATGTTGCTATTTTAACTAGCTTTATCTAAAAAAAAATAATAATAATAAATAAATAAATAAAAGTCAAGTATAGATCTTGCTATTTTTATGTTAATCTCCTTTTTTCGTAATTAAGATATTTTTTTAAAAATAGAACTTTCTGCGTATATGACTTTTTCTAAAATTACGAAACAAATTATTAAATTATTAAAGCAACATTTACCTTGAAGATAGCATTAGCATGCTAATATTATGACTTGGTAAAACAAGTTATGTAAAAAAAAGGTAAGAAGTTAAAAATATAATAGAATGTGATGAAACAAATATCAGTCAATTAAAACAGGAATAACAGAACTATGAAAAATAAAATTTCTTAGAAACATGCACAGTAAGTAAAAAAAAGGTGAGTAGAAAGCTTTTGTTCTAAAGATCAGACTTTCTCGTTCTAAGACTCAATCTTAATGGTTCGTGGACCTAACTTTAAATATGCTAATAAATTAGTGTGATTAATGAGAAATGATATTTTAAAGTCATGACTTTAAACGCAAAACCATACTTCTCTGAATAAGCATACTCTTTTTTCTTACGGACTCAGATTTTTATAATTTAAATTGATAGGGTAGCCCAATCTGGAAAATATGGTCCCAATAGTTTAATCAGGAGAAAGGTCAAAAGTTTGGACCCATTATTGTTAATTTTTTGCACACTTCACCATATCTCGAGGACTTTTTTAAGCGAATAGAAAAGTTTTTTTTTTCTTTTTTGCACAATTATAAAATTGGTGTATCAAAAAACTATTTCCAATAATTATTTATTAATTTTGTTTTTAATTTAATTATAGCAAACATTTTGAATTGTAAGGTATACACATTTTTACAACTTAAAAAACAATTTTCAAGGGCGAAATACAAATTTTACAATACAATCGTACATTTAAAATTTGATTTTTCAAGAAGTATTCAACCGATTTCGTTCTAATTTAACATTTTATAATTTAAAATCACTTTCTTTAAATAGATGCAAAAATATTTAAAACTTACAACTTAAAATTTTACTATTCTTGTTAATAAATTATTATTAAAAACCATTTTTGCATGAAATTAACAAATTTTAGTAAGTGATAATCCAATCATTAGATCAGAAGTTATTTAGAGAATTCCCTATTTTTAAGCACTGTACGTAATATTTTTTATATACACATCTGTTTTTACATTTGGAAAAAAAATTCTTTTTTTATAGATTTAAAAACATCTTCATGTTATTAACATTCAAGAGTAATAAAAAAATTTGTTTTTATTTGAAAAATATATTTTTCCTGCTTCCAAAGTCAGTAATATTTAAAATTGAAAATATAAATAATTTAGGTATAAACTTTAATTCTCGTTGCATTCAGCCTATTGTTTACCGAGGATTCTTACGAGAATCGTTTACTAGGCTTCAAAAAATAAAAAATATAAGTAAAAAGAAAAAGATAAATCTCTTTTAGCTATCTCTGTAGGCAGTTGCGTGTTGCAACAGGACTTATAAAATATACAAGCTTAAAGCCAAAATAAGTTAAAATCATATTCTAAAAATCGAAAAAAATAAAAAAACTATTGAAAAAAAAACTAATTTTGCTTTAAAAAAATTACATTAAAAATCTTGTATGTTCATTAGAATGCAGGTTATATTTTTAAATATTATTTTATTAATAAATACGTGATTAAATCATCTTTTTATCAATATGGTTCCTTAATTCAATTTAATCCAATTTTGCAAATTTTTATGCTTTTATTTCTTACCAAATAAAATTTGCATTTTACGGTATGAATAAAATCAGATACTTCCAACTTCGATGCGTCCCTCTCCCAGCAATTTTAATACAAATTAGGTTTTTAATTTATAGTTCAATTATGTTTTAGTGTATTTCTTTTCGCAAAAATCCTTTTACTGGTATCAAAATGTGAAAGGCGATTCGGTAAAATAAATAAGAATTATGAAATATATTTATTATCAATACATCATCCGTATCCACTAAAATATATCTAGGAAAAATATTTTGGAAATCAAGCAACAGTAATTTTTAAAAAAATAAAATAAATAAAAAAAAGCAGTAGATTGCAGTATTTAACTTTATAAATCAACTTATATATCAACTTAGATTAAACTTAATGGATACTTTTTTTTTTTGATAGACACAGGTTTCACATTACTGCCAAGAATTTAAATCGATTAATTAAATTAAAAACACTGCACGCGTCAAATCTTATCTGTTCATCATTAATATTTCTCGATGAGTTTTATTTATTTATTTATTTAATGGATCGTTGTTTTTTAAGATGTTATCCCATCTTTTTTTTTATAACCGTCGTTGAACAGCCGACCCAATCTTGGGTTTATGACTACTAATGTTCAACTCCGTAGCCTTGTAATTTTGAACCAATTCAGAAGACAAGGAATCTCCTGGATCAGTACCCCCAGAGGTTTTGATTTGTTATAGGAGCATGGAGGACTTTGCGACTCAGCAGATTTAACGTGTATCAGTCACCATTTACTAAATGGGGAGTCTTCGGCCGGCTGGGATCGAACCCACGAACTCTTGGACATGGGCCCATTGACCAACCAGCCAGGCTATGCCGGCCTGTTATGATGCAGAAAATCACACAGCTATGATGCAAAAAATCTTGTGTTTCCATGCATTTATACGGCTTAGAAATAATCAGCTCCAAAATAAAGGCCAAATAGAAATAAAGTGAATTATTAGAATTAAATTTTGCACTTCTGAACTAAGTCCGACTTATAACTGAATGCATATTTCACCTTTATACGCTAACACTTCGAAGCGTTAACATTGCAAAGTTAACACTTCGAAATATCTAATTTTTAAATTAAGAAACATTTTTTAAGAACATATTGAATTCACAAAATAATTTTGTATTAAAAATAAATGGTACATTTTGTGTTGGCAGGGTTTCTTTTTAACATTACGGCAATACATACCTTTGGCATTGTATCAGCGGAAGACTGTAGTATAATAATTAATAATGGATTAATATTACAATAGAAAAATGCATTAATGCAGATAAGGGGTAGGAATAAAACTAAGAAGAGGCTGTAGTTTTTTTTTTAAACTGAAAAACAAACAAAAAAAATTAAGAAAAATATTTCCATTATTTTAGACCTTAAACATTAGTCTATTTTTCTATAAAATCACAGCTTAACTTGATACATTTTTGTAGATAATGTGACAATTATTTTATGCTCATGTCATACCAGTTCCCTACCATGTCTTTGATAATGCACCGAACCTTACTTTTCAATTCATTGTTGAAATCGAATCGCCTTTCGGTCAAATGTTATTTCAACTTGGAAGTAACTGGGTGCCAAGTCCTGACTATAGAGCGGGTGGGTGGTGATTTTCCATTTATATAGTTGTAAAATAGCGATGGTTTGACAAAAGACGCGTGAGTGAGCGTTGTCGTGTAGAATACCTCCGCCTGTGCTCAGCATTCCTTTTCTCTGGTTTTGAATTACCTTTCTTCACAAGCGCCTGTTCTATAGTTAGGACTTTTTTGATCCAGCATGCAAAACGTTGACCAACAATCTCTCCCTTAGATTGGTTTCAGAGTTCAATGCTTTCTAAAAGACATTGTAAGGAGCTGGTAAATAATGGGTATTTTTATTTCTTTTTCATTGCAAACATAAAAAACTTAAAATAAATGGAAATGATAAAAATCAAATAATTATACAATAAGTGTTTGAAATTAACTTAAAGCTTTCCATAACTTATTAGTTTTAACATTTTGATATTTATTCAGATTTTGTTTTAAAGCTCAAAAGTTACATTCAACGTACAAAATAGTTTTTAAAATAAAAATTATAACTTTAAAGAAAATTACGAAGTACTTAAATGAAAATGTGTAACCTTTTTGTAAACAATTTGAGGTTCCAAGCAACATATTTAAAAACTTTTAAGTGGCTCAAATAAAAAATAAAACATTTTATTTAAAGCTCCAGTAGAAGATTTTATTTATTTATTTATATTTTGACATATTCTCAGTGAAATATTTTTAAAAACACGGTAAAAGTATTGCTCCCGTGCATGAAAATAGAATAATTTACAAAACAAATATGTTTAGAGAAAACAAAAACTTTGGGAAACATTAATTGCATTGTGTCTGAGAGTTTTCAAGGAACGAAAATCTAAAAATATACTCACGTTAACTTAAACAACGGCACACTCTTAGATTTGATAGGGGCCAAAGAAAATTCTTCAGCCCCCGCTGAAGAAATATTATTTATTTCCATTTTTTCATTGCTTATAAGTGGAACATCCACTTCTTCAGTCGCCATGGATTCTTGCATAAATCCGTTACTTTGTTTCATTTGTTCCGTATTTGAAATTATTGGTTCATAATACAGCACAGAATATTTCCAAAGCTTCTTTTTTTACGATCCAAGGATCATTTGGGATGAAGTTTTCCTTCCTCCTGGGCTGGGATGTGCCTTGGCGGACGCCAAGAGGATGATATCGCCTACGGAAGTTTATCAATGTCTTGGAATAGCTCAGAGGACTGCAAATGATTCATCAGCAGATTTAACAGTTCGTTAAAATGTGGAAGACTCCACTTTTCTTTAGGGCACTCGGTCGACTAATGATTACATTTTTAACATTGAATCTTTACAATTTCAATTCCAAAACAAATGCAGAGTTTACTCATTTTTTTTAACTGTCCTTATAAAAATGTCTTGATCTTAATGCGAGCAAATGTAATACTTTGCCGCTACTTTTAAATTTTAAAAATGTACTTACACTTTCTTTTAAATTCTTTCAAAACTCTCGTAAATTTAATATCTTCCCAATAAACGATAAGAAATTTCCATAGACATGAAATATCACCAATTTGAAACTTTCCTATAAATTAGAGCTATAAATAAATGAAACACAGCGCACTATTTCTAGCGTTATGTCATTGTTTTTTTAAAACTTCTTCTTTTTCTTCCTTTTTTCTTGCTTTGATTAAAATACAAATTATGAAAGGTTTGATTAAAATATCTAAGGAAGGGATCTATTTTTGACTCATAAATGCCAAACATAATGATATGCGAGAATCGAGTTTCCCATGGCCCATAAAAGGAAATAAAAGATATCAACGTAGAAAGATTAATTTCGACTACTTATCATTTTTACTACTACTTATTATTTTTTAAATTAATTCTGCTACCTTTTAGTATAGAACCAACTGGAATTGTAACACTTGTTGGCTCTTATATTCCAGTAAAACCGAAGTCTGTTGCCTGAGAATGGAACCATTGTGTCATAACTTCCCTAGAGTGATAATGCCTGGAAAGGAATTTCTTTGTGTGCATAAGCAGAAAATAGCTGGGAGCAGTATCGGTATTTAAGAATGGATGCTCAAACACTTCACAGCAAAATGTTTGTAGTAGATTTTTTATGGAATTAGTCGAGTGTGAAGGAGGTGCTTAGCCATCCACTATATAGACCTGATATTTCTCCCAATTACATCCACTTATTCTTGCATCTGAATAAATTCCTATTCCGGGCTTTACTTTCTCAAAGACGTGCAGGTAGCTGTGACGTGCTTTCTCTATTACCATTTGGCAGACTTCTATGATACTGGACTACAAAATCGTATTCTAAAGCATGAAAAGTGCCACAATTCCAGTGGTTGTTATGCTAAGATGTGGATAACATTTTGCTGCATCTTTTTCAATAAATATTTACTGTTTTTTATGCTTTTTCCCCTTTTACGCCCATAGAAAACTTACTTAACAGATGACTCTCGTACACGGTAATTTTCATTCTAAAATTGCGGTAACAGTTTGAATACCATGTTATTTGGTAGTTTTGGTTGAATATGGTAAAAAAAAACAATTAAATAAACTTTTATTTAACTATTTTTTTTTCGAGAAATTTCTAACAATGTATATTTAGATAAAAGTTATTCATACATAGTTTGATAAAATACCTTACAATTCAAAATTTTTTGACTCTTATTAAACAAAATAATAAAATAAAAAATACTCACTAAAATTTACTATTTGCATGGAATTGCCTTTGGCTAAACGAATTTTATAACTGGTTTCAAAAAATTTTCAATTCGCTTAAAATTTTCTCGAGAAATGCGAAATGCGCAAAAAGTAAAATTAACATTAAGGGATCCAAACTTTGAACCCCTCTCCTGACTAAACTCATAGGACTATATTCCCCAGATTGCGGAACATTTAGGGGGTCTGAAATCCAAATCCGTCGAAAAAAGGGTATATTTATTCAGAGACAGTACGTTTTTGTGCCTGAGTTTGCAACTTAAGTCATCTTCTGCACGAATAAATTAGCATATTTGAGATCCCCCACTCGAACTATTAAGTTTGAGCCCTAGAACGTGAATATCCGATCATTAGAGCAAAAGTTATTCAGGGTGATACGGTAATAATTTTGAGCACTGTACAACGAAGTACATATTAAGGTTCAGAAAATGTAAATGGCATGGTTAAACAAGCTCCAAAGTTTCTATCAGTGTTAGACATGAGGAGATTTAGGATTTCTAAATAAAACGTTTCATATTTAGAGAGAAATTCTTTTGTATGATTGCTGAAAGATGTAGCTCCTAGCGTTAATGTACATATTCATTAGAAAGAAAAATTGTCTGATAATAGTTAGTTTCTTGTCAAAATGTCAATTCATTGTGACTCATAGTTGGGGAGTTCAGAAAAAATTTAGGAATGCCAGCAATGACAACATGGAAGTAATAAGAAGTTTCTTAAGAAACATTCTTTTCCATTAAATTTTTTTATAGACTTGGCTTACAAAATATTTATTTTATAAATACCGCGAAAATATTTTTTCTTAAAATTGTGCGACAAAGATATATCATTTCTTTAAAATTATGCTGACTGATCACGGATGACCGAGATCAACGGTTCCCAATTTTTTCAGCTGTGGAACCCTAAATGGAGGATCTTCTTTTGGTGGAACCCTGAGACTTAAAGAATAAATTTAATTAGCAATTGTGAACATATTAATTAGTGAAAGACTATTAATTATTTTGAAAATTTGTAATAATCTAAATATTTTATTTATTTTGAAACTTTTAGTGAATAAATGAATGAAATTTTCTCCTCCCATTGTTTTATCAAAATTAGCCTTAAAATTAAGTTTTATGTCGGACAATTGATTGACAGATATGGAGCAGTATTAAGTCCAGTTTTTAATTTAATTTTAGTTCATTCTTAAACTAAAAATGAATGAAGAGAAATATGGTTTTCATTAAAATAAAAAGGAAAAAGGAAAAAAATAAACGTCGAGAATTGTTATCAGGGAAGCTTCATTGCTGAATTTGATTATTTTTATTCGAAATAATACTAACAAATTTCATGCATGCATAGATCCTTTTCATAATTCCTTAATTTCATTGTTATCAGAAAAAACATTGTTTTGAAATTTCTTTCTTCAAACATTTCAATTAAATAATTTCATAAAAATAGCAGAAATAATAAAATAAAAAAATAACTATTAATTGAATATAAATTAAAAACATTCCTAACTCTCGGAACCCCTGTGACCCTTTCGCGGAGCACCATTTGGGAACAGCTGACCTAGATAAAAAATTAAAACAGTTTAAAACGCAATTTAAAGAAAAATAAATTTTTTGTCCTCTTTGAGGCTTGAATAACTGTTTTCAATTTTTACAGTAAAGATTTCAACGAAGTCATCTTTATTTCCATATTCAATTTCGCAACGATTTTTATTGCAAAGGGATGTGAAGTGAAGTTATAAAGTGAGGTGAAGTTATTTCAGAAACTGAACATTCCTTCAAACTTCTTTGTTTCATAAAAATTTTTCAGTAATAGGATACAGCTTTCTCACAGTCGGCTGAATTTAATAGTCATGGATCAGTTTCTAAAAGATTCTTAGAACTGAAAAAGAAAGGTAAGATGCAACGGGGAAAAAGTGGTTAAAATAAGCTTATTTGTTAAGTTAAAACATTTTGCTGAAAAATAAAAATTAAGAGGATATTCGGTGATTATGCTTACAAATGTCAAGTGTTCGGATTTTTTCATCTTCTATATCTCTGCATAATTTATATCGTCCTAATTATGCACTTACAGCGGAATTTAGATTACTTCTAAACCCAAAATAAATTTTATGCATTTACAATGTCTCTTTTCCACTGGAACATTTTCAACTAAACTTTACAAATTTAAAAATACCAGTAAATCTTGAATACCAGTATATAGGGAGCAAATAGATAAAAATCGGTAAGAACTACTTTTTTATCAGATTTTCACGAACTAAGGGCCAATCTTAATAACAATTCGAAGAATTGACCTCAAATATGCCAAATAGTAAATGGTAATAAATAATTTAGCTACAAAATGTTTAACAAAAGCGTGCCCTCTCGGGGTGAACATACTTCGTCTTTAAAGATTTGGATTCTGACCATCAAAATATGTATTGTTTGTCCATAGAAAGAACTCCCCTCGCCACGAAGTCTAAAGCCGTCTACTGCTGCTATGGAAACAAGAAATAGCGCATTTCAAAGAGGGGAGCTTCTTTCATCCCTTGATTCCCTTTCTCTAGCCGACTCAAACCAAAACCTGTCTCAAAGTAGTAATAGTTAAACATCGTAAACATAGTCACAGCCCCTACTCCAGACGAATGGCTTGGGGTATTCTTTACATAGAAAAACTATAGGTAAGCCTTAATTTGGAAAATAAAATGGCAATAGTTAAGTCAAGAGAGAAGTCAAAAAATTGAGCCTCTTAAGGTAAATATAACTTTTAGTGTATTTAGCCTTATCTTGATTAGCTTTTTAAGCTAAGTAATAGCTTTTTGAACACAGTTATAACATTCAAAAGGTAATTCCATACAAAATATAATTTAAAAAATTTTTTCATAATTTTAATGAATAATGATGGGAAAAAATTCAAATAAAAAGATAAATAAAATCTCACAATCATTTTAAAATATGCAATATTAAAAAAACAAAATGCAAAATTTGATTGGGTGAATATTTTTCGATTTATGATATTTCGAACCAGACGTATTTTAAATTTTAATTTTTCAGAAGTTGTTGGAGCATTTTCTTTGAAATTTTGTATTTTGTCATTTGAAATTTGATAGGTTAAAATCAGATAAATATTTGTATGCTTAAAAATTCAAACTGTTTCCGATGAGTATCGAATAAAATAATAAAAAAGTAATGAATAACTAAAAGTTATTATTGCATGGAATCATTATTGAAGTCTTAAAACAGTATTCAAATGTTTTCACTTAAAAATTTTTTTTAAATACAACATAATACGAAATTAACATTAACTCCAACTATTGAGCAACTATCCAACTATTAACCAAACTATTGACTAAACTGTTAGGATCTTGCGGCTACCCCTTATCTTATATGCTCACGAAGAAAATAGTTTTGATTAAAGTACTGTACTGTATAGTAATAAGATTCATGCTTTTTTTTTTTTTTTAAAAAAAAACATAGTTCTGTTTAGTGAAACGAAAAAAATTCGTAATTATACCATTCATTTAAAAAAAAAAAATTCCGTTCACATAGTAACGGTTTACTGTAAATTCTGGTTTTAAAAATTCAAGTTCTTAAAATCACACATTGAGTAAAGAATGCAAAAGTGAAAAGTAAATTTAACCGAATAAATGGTTTTTATTCCCTGCTCTAGGGTATCATGATAATATTAGCAAATTATATCACAAATTATGAAATCAAATTTTAGTTTTCTAAACCATCAGCAAAGTGTACAAAGAAACATAAGCATTAAAAAAACATAATTCTGGTTAATAAATCAAAATTTACGGTATTAAAACCAGTCATTTGGTTATTTTTCGGTTCATATAGTAACGATTCACCGGAAATTCTGGTTTTCAAAATTATACTTTTTACTACTCACATTTATTAAAAAAATGCAAACCTCATTCAATTTAACTAAATAAATGGTTTTTATGTCTTGCAATAAGTTTTGATGAAATTACCAAATTTTATCACACATTATAAAAGAATATTTTACTTTTAATTTTATCAAAATCGTTATAATAGCGCTCCGGTAAAAATTAAAAAGGTTTTTGGTTTTCGTATAGAGACAGAAGCACGTTAAATTTTACCATATTCTGGTAGCTAATGACCTTTTTTTTCTCGGTGTATAATGGTTGAATGTTTCTATCCAAGTGATAATTAATATAATTTTTTTTGTATGCATATTTTTTACAACAAACATAAAATAAGTAATGGAAATAAAGCTTAAATATTAGTTTTTATATTTAAAATCTGCAAAACGTTGAAAGATTAAGTTTTGTAAACAGTTACATTTATAAATAAATTAAATCTGCTTCAGAATGAATATTTTATGTCACAGAATCTTTTAAAGCTATAAATTTTAAATTTTAGCTAAGAATTCCTTATTATTATTTTTATTATTAAAGTTGTGACTATCATTTAAAATTCACTTATTATTAACTATTCAATGTAAAGTAACCTAATGTACAAAGATTTTAAAATCTAAATTTAATATTCTGTATTATGTACAAAGAAACCTAATGTCACTGCTAGCAATATATCATAATGTTATTATAAGCTAGTTTTTTTTTTAAAAAAAGGAAAGAATATGAGTCAGAAGAATAATTATAAACATTAAAAAAAAAAACAGTTTTGAAAAAAGTTAATGATAACTTCCGAGAATATTGACGCGTTGACGTCATTCATAGTTTCAAGTTACTGTTATGACAAAACAATTGCTTTTAACTCACGCACTTTTCATAAAATATATTGCATATTATAAATGCCGCAAACATTTTCTTGACATTTGCTTTTTCTTCTTTATTTACTCGTTTTTTGAGCATTAGGGGCTTTTTTTTAACATTTTAAAGAAGAAGTTTTTTTTTCCTAAGGTATTTTTTTTTTTAAATTTAAGAACTGTTATTTAGGTATTAAGTCATTTTTACTAATATTTTTCTAATATTATTAATTTCAATTAATATATTTATTATTTATTTATTTATTACCCTTCTGCAAATTCTACAACCTTGTTTCCTCCTTACGTTACTATATTTGCTCCAATAAACATTTATTTGGTTTTGATTTCTGTTAATCCGTGTATTTTTTGTTTATAAATTTACTAAAGAAATAATATTTCGGATTAAAGTTACTGTTTAATTATCTGAAATATTTTCTATTTCCAAGCATTAATAAATAAAATATTGTGATTGCATAAATAATTACGCGATATTTAAGGGCATTTTTGAACATTTTATTGTCATCAAAATAATGGCTCTAATTACAATAAATGTATATTTGTAAGCGCCAGAATAGAAACATAATCTAATGTTTCCTTTTTAAGTTAAAAAAACAAATAAATGAAATGTTTCTTTTATAAATGGTCTTTAAAATTCTAAGTATTGGAAACTTTTGGAAACTATAAATAGATAATTTTTAATAGCAAAACATACTATGTGAAGTAAAATTTTAATGAATTGTAAAAAATAAGATTTTTTGTTTGAATTTAATAATAATAATTTTTTTAGAATTAGTAGTTTTTTTTTACCTAGCTAACGGCATGGATTAGTTTTTAAAGATTCTAACAAAATTGTTTTTAATCTAATCTTGAGTAATATTATGTTCATGTCCGAAGACCACACACACTATCTTACTGCCCCTCTGTGCAGTGCATCAAAAAATAAAAATTAAATATATATATATATATATATATATATATATATATATATATATATATATATATATATATATATATATATATATATATATATATATATATATATATATATATATATATATATATATATATATATATATATATATATATATATATATATATTTCAAATAGTTTTTGAGCATTAATAGTGGTAATGTTAATTAATAGTTTAGATAGTCTTCCAAAAGTAAACGCATACTTTGTCGAGGACGTGAGGATCCTCTCAAAATACATCTGCTCATTTTATGCCTGAATTACAAAGGAATGCCTGTACTTAATAATTTGCTTTATCTGTGCCAAAATAATCAATGCTAGAATCCTTGTTTATATTTTGTCTATCTAGCAATGGATTAAAAAATTGAATGTCCTAAAAATTAAAATACACAAAATTAAAATTATGCTTTAAATTAGCCCTATGTATCTCACTTTGTTCCAATGAGCGTATCATGCTACTCCCTATTTTAATATTCTAATAAAGAGGGCTAAATTAAATATTATTTTGTAATTTTTAACGGCTTAAAATACTCTCCAATACTTTCTGATGAAAATACTTTAATAATGACATAAATAAATGATTATTTAAGTGTATCACACGCATTTAAAGTTTAAAATAAAGTTTTTATTGCAAAAAGAGTATAGTATACGTTGATCAAATATCTCGGAAAAATACTAATCGAGTAAAAAATCTAAAAAGACCTTTCATTTTTGTAATTTTTACCTTTTATTTTTTCGATCTAAAAGGCATTTCTTCAGTTATATCCATTTTAAACAATTTGTACCCTATTTAAATTTTTCGATTACGGCGCCACCTACGGAGCAAGATGCTAACAACTGTAGATCAAAGTGAGGTGCTTTTTCCTGGAGAATCTAATTCAACAATAAAAAATGGGGGACCTATATAAAATTTTTATGTCGCCGCCACCCTATTTCCCGGAATGAGGTCTGGGAACCGATTCTGGTATCATTTAATGAAACTTTTGAAAACAGTTCACATGTGAACATTTAAATTTTTGATACGATGCCTCACGAGATACTTTAACGTTTCCATACTATTTGAACACCATGTATATTAAATTGCCGCAGGTAACAACTTTTCATAAGCTATATTTGAATTAGAAAGCTATTTATATATCTTGTGTGTGTGGAAATATATCTTTTATGCGTGGAAATCACGTTTGTTATCTATTCATAAAGTTACAGGAAGGCAAATATTTACATAATCTGATTTTTTTTCGTTGACCCCGAAGACTGAAGTAACAAATTCTTGGGGTCAATAACAGAGTGAATTTAATTAGATACATAATACATTAGAATCTCAGATGTTTTTATGTGTACATATTTCATTTAGATTCTGTATGAATCCAATTGCAACTTACAAAGAGAGAAACGCGTTATTAATCGTTCCCCATTATCTACACCTCTTATTTTTTGAAAAAAAAAATTTCACATTTAGCCGATTGTTATTCTTATCAGTATTATAAACTAAAATGTTTTTGTTCATTCATGTTCATGTTTTTTATAAAACGCAATTTTATAACTGCATTCTCAATAAAAAATGTTAGTAAGTATTGGAAAATAGGACCTTACTAATTAATTAATTTATCAGCTAAAACATATTATTTTTAATCAAGTAGACGTTCTGATTTTCGCATGATTGAATGATTAAAGAATATGACATTAAACCTTTAAAATTATATTGATATAATCGATTTTCTATTACTTTCTCTCACAATTGTTACATTTTTTCAGCATTTCAATTAATTTTACATTTTTTTGTATATTTTGTTCTAATAGGGTTGTAACTTTTTAAATTCCTCTCCTTTTAACAATGAATAGAAAATACGACATTGGAAACTTTGAACATTGATATATTTAACTTTTACTTAGTTTTGCTGTTTCCTTCCATTATTATTCTTAATCAATTGTGATATAAATATTTTGTTATTGAAAAGTTAATTCAAAAGTTTTAATGAATAATTGCATCAAATCTGCTTTTTTGCATCAAATCTGAAGTTACATTTTCAAATAAAAATTTCGTTCTGTACTACCATGCTTGTATTATTATATAAATAAATGTCATGTATTGATTAAAATCCATTTCATTCTAATTAATATTCCTTTGGTAAAATGACACCAAATTCAAGTGTATTTATTATTTAATGACTTAGATTAATTATTTCCTAAGTAATGGATAGACTTTAAAAAAGAAACTTTAAAAAAATAATTTAAACTTTGTACTAACTTTGTAAAACTTAGTTTAAACTTCTCCGATATTATTTTGGTTGAAAAAACATTGAATATTTATTTTTAAAAATATTGTTTTCGCATTGAACACAGATTCGTAGTGTTAAAGTATTCGAGAATCTTATTGTTCAGATTTGTGAAATCTTAAGACTCGATTTATCTCAAAGAAAATCCGTTACCAAACTTGGTAAACGAGCTTCCTTACGACCTACATTTTCACAAAGTCGCCAAAAGCGGGATAAAAAAAAGCCAAGCTGCCTAAATATTATTATAAACAACCAAGTAATTTTTTTTTTAACACACCCGAAAACGTAGACCGCTGATATACTGTGGGAAGTCTCAGAAGTTAGGTTAAAAAAAAATAATAATAAAAATAAAAAATAAAAAAAAATCTCCTCTCAAGTTATAGACAGGGTAACGGATTTTAGAAATGGTTCGTCTGGCGACAAGAACAGTTCGCTGTTCTGCTGCTTGCCTGCGGTCACACAGCATTCTGGTAAGATATTAATTTATTTTAGAGAAGAGTGGAGTAGAAGAAAAAGAATAACCTTTTAACTGATAATGCTGGTGATGTCAGCTGCTATTTATTGCATAATAAATCTTAGGAACTTTTGAGTTAAGTCAGTATTTTTCTAACTCTGCGCTTGTTGAAATAACGAAAAGTTTAAAAAATAAATAAATAAAGACATGCTCATAGGATAATTAGACTTATTAATTAATTTAAAAAAATAGCTCTACATGCATGATTTTGAGAGATTTATACTTTTGTTATTATATTAAGAACTTCAGCAAAACTCTTTTAATGATTTACATATATAGTAAAAAATGAGTAAATAAATTTTAAATAAACAACGAAAATATTTTTTTTGTATATTCTTTAATATTAAGTATTATTACTATCGTTATTTCAACTTTTTAAAATTGTTCTCAAATTTTAGCTTATTATTTTCAAAATTATAATTGTCATAATAAAACATAAATAAAATAATAGCTTTCCAAAAGTTCATATATTAACTATTCATATATTCACTATTATCATATAATAATTAATATGTATATTAATTAATAGACAAATTAATTAATAACTAATTATTATATAAATTATTACATTAATTAATGACATATTAATCATATAACTAATAAACATATTAATTAATAACTATTTATTATATTATTTATTATATTAATTAATAGACATATTAATGAATTAAAAAATAGCATTACACGTATGATTTTGAGAGATTGATACTTTAATTATTATATTATAAACTTCAACACTAAAACTCTTATTAATGACTAACATATATATCATTAAGGACGGGTAAATAAGTTTTAAATAAACAAAGAAAATATTTTACATGCACATTCTTTAATATTAAATATTATTAACTTTTTACTTCAAATTTTTAATTCTTTTCAAATTTTAAATTATTATTTTTAGAATTATGATTGGCGTAAAAAAACTTAATTAAAACAATAGCTTCTTAACAGTTCAGAAAGACTTCGTTTAAACTTTCGAGCTGTCTCATTGGATTATATATATTGTTATTTTATATATTGGGAGTTATTGCAAGTTAGCGTAAATTAAAATTTTCTAGTATGATTCAAAAAAATAAGTAAGATCATTTGTTTTACTTATGCAAGATGAGAATTTTGATATAGTTTTATTAAACAAATAAATAAACTCCCCTAAATGTTTTCATTACATTAATTAAGAATAAAATTTTAAATCTAGAAGTTTATTGTTACTAAAGAAAATATTTTTCATTTTATTTCAATTTAATGGGCAATTCAATTATTTCATTTTTAATCAATTAAACGGCCAATTTAATTTTACTTCAGTTTCATTTTATTTAAATATATTTATAGATGTATAATCCAGTCATATTTGCTGTGTTTTAAACTGATTTATACCTCAGAAAAAATCTAACACTTTCATCATAATAGCGATTTATCATTATCTACTAAATTTTCTATACTTGCAAAAAATACAGTAATAATAAGGCCGTTTTTTTTATTTAATTTTATTTTATTTTTAATTCTCTTGTCATCGTTCATTCTTCAGGCTTCACTCAATTTTAGTGCTCATAACTGTAATTACACACTACGTATCCTAAAAAACTATAAGACATTTAAATTAAATTTGTAAAAAGAAAAATCATCTCTATACGTGCAACATCTAATTTATTCATAAAAAATTGAGCACAATTAATGCTTTTATAGTTTATTAATGCAAAATTAAAAAAAAGTGACAGAATAAATGTGTTCCGTTTAACATTACTTAATGTTAAATTTTTTTCATGATAATTACGTTTAATGAAAAATAGTTTATTATGTTGTTGTTTCTAATGCCACATGTCAATATGCCACATGTTTGTTTACCAGCAAGCCTGCCTGGTGAAACCAAGCGAGTACAGAGGGTATGTTTCTTGTTTTTCGTTGGCGACATTTATGGCCAAGAATACAACTTCCGCCACACACACGTCACCCCCCCCCCTGTTTAGAAGAAACACCCATTCATACATTCCACAGACTAAATTTGTAATTTTGACTGAATCAGAGGATCATAAATCTCCAATTCACCCCAGAAATATTCATTTGTTATAATAGCTTGGAGGACTTTGTGGCTCAATAAATTTAATGTGCACCAGTCACCATTTACTACACGCCGAGTATTCGACTGACGGGGGTCGAACTCATGACCCATTGGACATGGGCCCAACTCCCGACAAACCAGGCTATCCGACCCATTGTTT
Organism: Parasteatoda tepidariorum; assembly: GCF_982258835.1. Classification (NCBI taxonomy): domain Eukaryota; kingdom Metazoa; phylum Arthropoda; class Arachnida; order Araneae; family Theridiidae; genus Parasteatoda; species Parasteatoda tepidariorum. Next base: position 18,159,787 of record NC_141765.1, read on the forward strand.
ATTATTACATTATTATATAATTATTTCCTTCCATGCATTTCGATTGCTAACAGAAAAGCAGAAAACTTTTCTTATATTATTAATTTCTTACATTGTGCATTATTATGGTGAAAAATTAAGCAAAAGTTTTGCTTAAGTTTGAGCCCAATTCAAAAATTAGAGACATTTTTCTGAATTTTCAGCTCTATAGTGAATTAGAAAATTTACGCAATCTAACGAAGCATTATCCTCCAAAATATTGACATATAGTTAAAGATTAGTTTTAAAACTACAAGCATTTTATAGGGATGCATGCTTTTAATGCCAACCGGTGAAAAAAAATTTTTCCATTTTTTCCATCACGAAGATTCATTAATCTCTTTCTGAATGCTACATTTAATGTAACAATTCTGACTCTTTGATTTTTTTTTCTATTTTTTTAATACTAAATTGTCTTCCACTTGGCTAATCTATCTCTATGATAAAGGACAATGTACCGAATCGGTAAAATAATATGGCCACTGAATAACAAGAATTAAAACAAAGAAGCTACGGATTTACGGCCGATGTTTTGAGAAGTGTTTCAGTCAGACTATGGAAGAAATCAAAATTCTGAAAGAAAAAATAACTCTTACTCCTAAATCCTAAAACTACTCCTATATCCTAAAACTACAGCAGGTGAACTATAAAAATTAAGGTTTCTATAGTGATTCAGAACAAAATGGCAAATGTGAAGCTTTTCTTTTATGAAGCCATTCATTTTGAAGAATGTATTGCGGACGAACAGCATCTAAAATTTTAATGCAACGGGTGAAAAACAAAATTTTGTATGGGAATAGCAATAGTAGTTTGTGGAATTTTTTATTCTTTTAGTTTTGGAAAAATCATGCGTTTTTAAATAATAATCGAAATTCCCTCAAAACATTTTTGGAACAAAATAATTATGAAATGAAATACGTACTTTTGTAATTTAAATATGAAATTTAAGTTTGAAGTCAAATGGAGATTTGTTTGATTTAAGATTTTGATCCTCTTGTAGTAGAAATTGTATATTAGCAGAAAGCGCTTTTGAAGTTATGTGACCGCTAGCAGATGCCCAAAAATCAAGTCTTTTATGAATACTTTTCCTTCCAATAAACATTTGGATGCATAATTTTAAATTATCAAGAAAACCTTTTTGAAAAAAGAAAAAAAAAACAAGAATGGTTTTTCCTCTTAATCCTTACAAGTGGTCTATAAAAATGTTAGCGTTCATAGCTAACAAAAAGAATCTGCCTGATTCGGATTTTCCGCATTAATTTCGAAACAAAATTACATATTTTAAAGTTGTTTTAACAATGGTTTGTGATACATGTATACTAACCTCTATATGAAAATTTCTCGTTACGCCATTAGTGAATCAATCAAAAATAGTTTTATAACTCTAGTTTTACCATCTTTTTTTCTTAACAATAAAAAATGATTATGACAGCTTACCCGCTTCTTTTTTACTTATATACAGATATTATGGCTAGCATTTATTACCATGGTGTTTTGGACATCATATATACGCTATAGGAATGATGCCAAGTACCATTACATTAGAGAAATTGCAGGGGTAAGTTGAAAAGTATTTCTTTGAATTTATAAAATATGACACATTAGAAAAAAACTATTTGATTTTTTTATTAAAGTTAAGGTCCTCGCCTACGCATTTGAAGGCAACATTTTGAAATAATTAATTTAGAAATTTTCATTAGAATTTACGTGTATATTATGTATTTAAACATGGTATAAATACAAAATAATGTGCAAAAATGTTTTTTTTTTTTAATTTTTTTAAGGAAATCTGGGGGAAAACTGGTCAAAAAAAGACCTAAAATCGACCATAGCTTTATTGAAATTTATTTATTTTTTAAAATTATTCTTGCTTTGTATACTCAGAACTCAACTTAAGGAATAGAGGACACATTAAACATAATATTAACATTTAGATATTTTACAGAAAATGTCGAAACTTATTAGGCAAAGATGGTTAAAAATTTCTATTAGTTATTTTTATTTTACCTGTGAAATATAAAATAATAGTTTAATAAACTAGTCCTTAGACATATGCATAAAAAACTTTTCTGCGAAATTCCAAGTAATTCAAACTAAAATATCTTGATATATTGCTTTTGAAATAAAGGAAAATAATCAAAAAATTAGTTTTGAGGAAAAGAAAAACAAATATCAGTGTAAAAACCAGAATGAGTGATTTTTTAAATGATTATAACTTCGGTTTGATTTGACGTAGAAATGAAACTCAAATGGTTTTAGAAACAAAAAAGTTCCTAGTTTTATTTAGTATAAAAAACAGAAAAGTAGTTTAGTATAAAAAGCAGTTTTTGTCAAAAAGGTAGTAAAATTAAATGTAATTTTATATTATGGAAAACTATTGAATCATGTTTAAATATATGATTTATTATGAATTATTCTGAATTTATTATGCAATATACAATTTGCTGCATTGTTTCTTTTGTTTGCAGATTGGGTTCTCAATATCACGAGCAATGGCTTGTGTTGTTAATGTTAGTTCTTTTATGGCAATCATACCCATGTGTCGTTTAATTACGTCTTATATACGGAGCATTGGTTCAAAAGTAAGTTAAACTTCATAGGATAAATTGCATCATATTTTAGTATCTAGGAATTTTTAGGCACATAATGTTTTACTATTTCACCTATCGTATTTGAAAAATACTTAATATATTCTTATTTGTGACTTAAACTCACCTATTTCAAAATAGATGAAATAAGAAAAATGAATGAAATTTTAATTAAAGATTTTTACATGCAGTTTAAAAATCTCTAACTTCAAGAAGCTGAAAATAAAACAATGGCATTTACATTCCTGTTTTATCTAAAAAATTTCAAAAAATACTTTTCAAAATATTAAAAAAAGACTTTCATTTTTTAAATTTATCCTTAGCTGTAACAGGTGCAATGCCAACTTACCTTGTGATAAAATATCATAGTTGGAAAAACATTTTTTAAAAAAGCATAAATTCATTTTTAAATGTTTTTTATTGCTAATTCTTAGTCAAGTGGTTCAACAATCCACATCATTAGCATTATTTGGTGCAAATATTATAAGAAAGAAAATGAAAAATAAAAGGCGAAAGAAAAAGAAATGACGGATACTATAATTGGTTGTATTTGTCTTGTTAATTTTATGATGCTGCTTTTATGAGTATTAGATTAATAAAAAAATTTACAGGAAAAGCATACGGGTTAATTCAGCATATCTTAGTAATTGATCATAGTAACAAATTAGTTTTTTACATACAACTTTCTCAATTCTAATTCGCTATTTCGAGATTTATCATAATTGTATTTTTCGTAAATAATGATTAATATGCACTATTTTTCCTAATATTTTTGGTGAACTACATATCCCCCTATTTTCAACCCTGCAACTAGCTATCTAAATACATGACTAACTTTTTTGTTATTCGTTGCCATACCGGTGACTTAACATTATTAAATTTATCAAAACATGATATAGAAGTTCAAATATAGTATCACTTAACTATTTTATTCAATATTTTACATATCGACAGCACAGTATGCTAAACAGTCTCTTTATACAAGCTTTACAGATTGATACATGCATACTATCCTCAATTGAAAAAGCAGTAGGTATGTTGTAGCATTTTTTTTCAAATCTCTTTAAGGATTTATTATATTTCATCTGATAATTTTCTGAATTACAATTTCTGAATAACGGCATGCTAATATGAATGATTTCGCATCTCAATACCGTCGCAAATTAACCCACCTACACTGCGAGCACCGTAATTAGTTCGAAACTTACTTTTTTTTATATATATTTTAAACTCATTAAAAACTCAATAGGTCAAAACTCAAAGTTTATTCATTTTTTTAATTATTAAATTGTTTTTGCCTTGGTGATATATTTTTAATTAGCACTCAAAAGCAATTCTGTTTTATTCTCTTGTAGGTGTCAGCAAATTTTGTCACTAAATGCATTGATAGTAGCAAAAAATTTCACATTATATGTGCCATTACCATCATCATTGCTGGAAGTAAGTTTTTTCTACTTTATTGCATTCTATATATAATATATATATATATATATATATATATATATATATATATATATATATATATATATATATATATATATATATATATATATATATATATATATATATATATATATATATATATATATATATATATATATATATATATAATTTCTACTTCGATCCAGAAATTGTAAAGAATATTGGATGATGTTAAAGCTACCGTAAATGTTTAGTAATTATATGAATTACAACACTGTGTAAATTAATAGGAACCAACTGATTCAGTATGTCCTAAATGCAGTATGTATTAAGTGTAGCAAAGAGCTCTTGAAGACATTTTGGCAGTGACTATATAGATGACTATATAGTGGCTGGCTATATAGTGACTATATAGATTAGGTCATCATCTTCTTGTAACTAGTAATTAGCAGCATTGTGGAAGAGTATTATCTATCTGTTTATTTTCAATTTTTTTGACTTACATATCCTTTAACCTAAATGACTCTTCAAAATATTCCACAAATTCTCTATTGAATTAAAAGCCTCGTGATTTTTAATGCTAATCAAGCAACGTTATTTTGGTATTTTAATAGGAAATTATTAACCCTTTTTAAAATATATGAAAAAGCCTGGCACCGTTGAAATGGGCTGTCGAAAATCTACAAGAATAAAATAATCTTATGTCGTAGTAATTTATGAGTACAATATGCTCAAAAAAAATTGAGCATCAAAAGAGAATATTGCAGCGTTGCGCTTTCTATGTGGACAGAGGATTGTGGGTCAAGGATTTGTTTTTCAGCACCCAAACATTCATCAAAATTGTGTAGAAACTGAATTCCATCAGCAACGAAAAAAAACAAGTACTGAAATAAAGGGAGTGGCCCCCTCAATTCCCTGTTCCATGAACTATAATTTTGCCATTTACCTTCCATAATTATGTACAGATGTGTACAGTGCTTAAAAAATAAAAGGGCCATCCTTAATAACTCTTTATCTAATTATCAGATTTTCACGTACCAGGACTCAATCTTGATGTTTAACGGGAGATACCTCAAATATGCTAATTATTTTGTGCAAAAGATATTTTAAGTTACCCAAAAACGCACTTTCTCTGAATAAATGTATATTTTTTTCAACGGATTTGATTTCTTGACCTTCAAATATGTGGGCAGCCGTAATCTGGAAAATATAGTCTCAATAGTTTTACAGGAGCTGTTGAAAATGATAATTATACTTTTTGCATATTTCGCCTTATCTGGAGAATTTTTTAAACGAATTGAAGCATTTTTGAACACAATTATAAAGTTCGTTTAACCAAAGATCATTCCAAACTTATTATTTATAGCTACTTCTGGCTAATTTATTTAATAATATGTAGTCAAAGAAGTTTATGTGTAAGGTACACGAATTTTTACGCCTTTATAAAGAATGTAATTTTATATGGCAAAATACGAAGTTTTAGCGAAATCGGTCGAAAAGTTTCTGAGAAATCATATTGTAATAGGTTACTTTTTTTTTTAAATTTGATTTCTAGGGAAATATTTGTCCGATTTTGTTTAAATTTTGTATTTTGACATGTAAAATTGCATTCTTTGAAATTATTGTAAGCCTTCAAACTTTTTCCACTATTATTAAGTAAAATATTTTTTTGCATGGAATTATCTATAGATAAATGAATTTTATATTTGTCTGAGAAAAAATTTTCAATTCACTCCAAAAATTCTGGAGGTATGACGAAGTACACATAAAGTATAATTAAATATAAAGGATATGAAGTATATCGACAGCTTACATGGCTAAACTGTTGAGACCATAATTTCCAGATTTCGGCTACCTTTATTTTTTGAAAGTCAGGAATCCAAATTCGGTGGGAAAATATGTACGTTTACTTAGAGAAAGTACGTATTGTGTCTTAAAATATCGACTGTGCAATAATTAACTAGCACATTTGAGATAACCCCTGCGAACCATTGAGATTGAGTCCTAATACGTGAAAATTCGATCATTGGAATAAAAGTTATTTAGTCTTTTTTGTTTCTTTTCTTTTACTGAATTAATCATACTTGACAACTGAATTAATCATAAACTGAATTAATCATACTTGACAACGTTGACTTCAAAATATATCCTGAGAAAAAAAAATTCTTTCAGACGATGTTATACAGTTTGTTCAACTTACTCAGGTCTAAACAAACTGACTTGTCCCAATTAATTTGCATTGTATAGTAAGATTTTTTTTTTCTCGTGTCAGATCAAAACCAAACTTTCATTTTTAAAAATAATCTGTCAAAACCGAATAAAATCGTATAATTATCTTTCAATTACACTCTTAAAGAAATATTTCAACTTAAAAAATCAAATATTCTTCGAATAATATTTAGCACTGATATAGACAGGTCAACAACAATATTTTTATGGGGAAAAAATTATATTTCACTATATCAAACATAATTATTATTACATTGAGACATCTATCAAATTATTCTATAACACTGGGGAACAAATTTTTAGTTGCATTTATGCTAATGATTGATATTGCTTATTTTTTCCCGTGTAGTAAATGGTGACTGGTGAGCGTTAAATCTGTCGGGTCACAAAGTTCTCTAAGATCCCATAACAAATAAATACCTCTGAATTGGAGGCAGATTGTTCTCTTGTTGAACTCAAAACTATAATCTGGGGCTAAATGAATGGATGTATAAGCTAAATATAACATAATTAACCAGAAAGGTTTTTAAATCAAAGTTATAGGATTTCATAGATACTAAGATGTATCGTTTTAAATAGCCTGGTTAATTATTGACAAAAATAGGCTTACTTATAAATAGTAAGAGAATAGTTATCGTATAGCAAAGTCAAACACAAAGACGTACTTAATCTGAATAAACGCAATTTTTTTTACAGAATCGGCTATAGAACCTAAAAATAATTACGAGGCTCCAAAAGCTTAGTCAGAAGATCACTCGAAGGCTGGGGCACTTTAGTATTAACGTTTTGCATATGCTAGAAAGAAATACATTAATACAGATTTTTTTTATTTCGCGTAACATTATGAACCTCCTTCCAAAAAAAGATCAAAAAATAATTTTAATAAATATTTAAAAATGATAGAAAACATTTGAAATTATAAATATAAATATTATTATGTACTTTGATAAACATAGTGTTTTAAGGGACTGTGATAAATCAGAGTCCCCTTACTTCAGTTCCTGGCCCATGATACTGAAATATCTTAGTGATCTTTTCGCCTGAAAGAAAAAGTAAATTACACTAAGATATAACATAAAATCCTCATATTGATAAAACCTTTTTTCAGAGATTCTAATGTGTACGAATTTAAATATGCTATTCATCTTGAATCCAGTTGTTAAAAACACGTTAAAAAAAACACGTTAGAAAAAAACACGTTTATCTCCTGCATTAAGAAAAGAGGCAAAAAAAGGATTTCAGCGTATGGAGATCAAGTGCCTCAAAATAGAGTCCCTATATCTAAAGAGAATTACGGCAAGAGGCTTCAAAATATGTTCAGAATAGGGTTGCGAAAATAAATGATAGCGAAATCAGTTACCACACTTCAACCAACGAAGAGATAAGTAACCACGCTATATTTGCCTAAATTATTACTTTTATTGATACAGCTCTTTAAATATTACTTCATAAAAACTAGGTTACGAAATTTTATGATTAATCTAATTTTTGAGGTAAAGCTATAAATTTACTATTTTATGTTTTTTAGCTATAGCTGCTAAGTTGCTTAGTTATTGAGAAAAAATTTTATTGACAGTAGCAGCGATTGATTTTTAACGATTAAATAATTATTTTTAGTTTCAATTTTTTTTTATTACTTACCATGATACACCAATAAATAAAACATATGCTTATGAGTAGTATGCACCGCGATATAGCCGACGGAAGTGACGTCATCATGGAAAGTCAAGGATGCTTTTCCCTGCATACATATTTTCCCTGCATACATATTTCCCTGCTACATATTTTCGTTTCCCGGGTGGGAAACGAAAATATGTAGTAAACCGGAAGTTGCTTATTTCAGACCGCTTGCTTATTTCTGTCCGTGTGCTTATTTCTGCCCGTAGTTTTTAGTTTCGGTTTCTGTTTTTTTAATATAGTTTCGTTTTTTGATATTATTTTCATTTATTACTTTTTTGAGGGTGGCAACACTTATTAATATTATTTTACTTGTTTAAGGTGGCAATACTTATAAGCTTTGTTATTTGGGGGAGAAATCGAATATTATGAAGTAATGATGTCATTTTTTAATACATAATAAATAAATAATATCATGCACATACTTTACTCTAGTGGCCCCATCTGTGTGGGAATGTTAGAAATAAAATAACTTTAAATCTATTTCATTATTTAAATCTATTTCATTATTTAAATCTATTTTATTATTTATTAAATGTAGTTACGGCTGAGGATCGAACATTAAAAAGCATTCGTGGGTCAGTGGTTATGATATTCAACTACTGACCCATGAATGCTTTTTAATTGGCGTGAGTTCGATCCTCAGCCTTAATTGTATTTAATAAATAATAAAATAGATTTAAATAATGAAATAGATTTAAAGTTATTTTATTTCTAACATGAATGACTTTCCGTGATGACGTCACTTCCGTCGGCTATATCGCGGTGCATACTACTCTTATTAATTCTACTAGCTGGGTGTTTATGCTTTTAAGTGTTAGTACAGTTTTAAAAACATCTTCCTCTTTTATTTATTGTTTTCTACAACTTAATAAAACCTTTCTCAACAATAGCACACGTTGTACGTTTGTATTAGAATTATAAACTTAGAATGTTCCTTATACTACTTATATTACTATTCCATTTTTAGGTTTGCATTCTGTCGCTCACATTTTCAATGTCTTGAATTTTTCTCTTCATTATAACGATGATTTTAATGCTGTAAATATAGCAAGATTTAAAGGACAGGTAATAAAGTATGATTACGTTATAACACTAATTATGATCCTTCTTAGAGTATTATTTCATTACCTATAAGCCATATTTTAAATTTTCTTAAAAGAAACATCAAATTACAAAATTTACTTATTTTAAACATTTCTATTGACTGAAAGTTCTGGAACGGTTTTTTCTAATAATATACGGACCCAGAAATCAAGACAACGTACAGTGCGTAAAAAAAATAAACGGACCATCCTGAATAACTTTTGTTCTAACGATTGGATCTTCACGTTCTAAAACTAAACCATAATGGTTCGAGGGGTGACCTCAAGTATACTAATTAATTACTGCAGATGTTATTTTAAGTTACAAAAACGCATGATTTCTGAATAAACATACCTTTTTTCCTGATACCTGATTCGGATCTCTGAACCCCAATATAAAGGGGGTAGCCGCAATCTGGGAAATGTGTCTTATGGCGAATTTTGCCGTATCTTGAGATCTTTTTAGAACTTTTTGAAAATGTCGAATTTTTAAAATTCGATTTCTCAGGAATTAGACCAATTTCGATAAAATTTGTATTTTATCAGGTAAAAGGACAATGACATTCTTTAAAATAATGTAATAAATTTTATACCTTAAAATTCAAGCATTTTTCGACCATTATGAAAATAAATAATAAAAAATAGTAAATAGTTACTGAAATTAATTTTTTGCGTGGAATTATTTTCGGATAAATAAATTCTATAATTGAGCAAAAGAAATTTCAATTCGCTTAAAAAGTTCTCGAGATATGGTGAAATACGCCAAAAATAAAATTAGCATTAAAGAGTTCGAACTTAGGATAGCTCTCAACTATGAGGATCAACTAGAGGCAATCTGGGAAGTATGATCCTCAAACTATGAGGATCATATTTCCCAGATTGCCACTGTACAAATTTTGGGAATCAGAAATCCAAATTTCGTCGAAATAAACGGAACGCGTGTTTTTGTGTCTGATTTCGTATCTTAAAATATTGTCTGCATTAATTAATTAGCACAAAATACGTGAAGATCCAATCATTTGATCAAAGTTATTCAGGGTGGTCCGTTTATTTATTTATTTTTTTACACACTGTACGTGGACCTGCGTATGAAACCTACATGGTCCAATATACACATGAAACTACATGTATAAAAACATGTATTGGCTCGGTAACCTCTTTGCACGTCGGATAAATTGTTTCGTTGAGTTTTTGAATAATTAGATTTAGAATTTTTGGGCATACGTTGGTTAAACAATCAGCTATTCTGTTAAACTAAAACTAGATCAATGATGGTACGCGCTGTTAAGTTTCTCTGAACATTTTTTAAAGTATCTATTTACAATGGAAACTTCATCAAAAAATTATTTTTGAAAGTTTAATTTTTAAAAAATTAGAACAGAAATTTAAAAAAGTTTTCATGGCCGTCGTTAAAGGATGGTTTCTAAAGGGTATCTATCATACATATGTTTAGTTCAAAATAAGCTATTTTATTAACTATTTCGTATATAGTTAATATATCATGTATAGATTGAAATAAAGATTATATAGCCAAAACAAGCGAAATATTAAAAGTAAATATTTGTTATTTATTATGTAACCAATATAAATTAATTGAGCCATTTGTGAAACTTTCTTCTCATAAAATTATTTCTTCTTCCTCAAATTTCTTTATAACTTAAGGAAGAAACCACTTATGAATGAGTACTAGTTTTAAAATTGTTTGTTATAGTCGGATTATTGTGCTGACAAAAAAAGTATGGTTAAATTTTTAGTTTAATTTTTACCGAAGCGCTTTAGTAATGATCTTAGTAAAATTAACTGTAGAATATGTTTTCATAATATGCGATCAAATTTGGTGAATGGAATAAAATTTAATAATTTCCAAAGCACCTTAGATTATGACAAAAAGACATTTATTTGACTAAATTTACTTTTCATTTTTGCATTTTTTACTAAATGTGTTCTTATAAAGACTTTAATTTTTAAAACCAGAATTTCTAGTAAACCGGTATAACCATATGAACAGAAAAATTACCTAATGAACAGTTTAAATACCGAAAATTTTCTTTAATTAAGCAAAATGATGTTTTTTTTTCTTCTTTACCAAGTACTGTAATTTTACGAGAATTTTTTTCTCTGTTTGAATATTCATCTTATTTTTTCTGTCTTAAAATACTTTGCTAAGAATATCTTTCTTAAATGTTTCTTTTGCTTCTTTAATATTTCAAAATGGATTACAGAGCTGTTAAACGCATAACCTGAAATTTTTACTGACGCGTTAAATGTGAACACTTGGTCCACGGCAGACATTTATTGCAAAGTGCTCCGTGCTCACCAGACTTAAAATCATAATATTTCTTATGAGGACTTAGAAAGAATCTGCATTTTCAAAACGTGCTTGCTGTTCTTTTGGATATTTTTTTTAATAAATATGAAATCATATCAAATTTTTTTTCTCATTTTCAGTAAGAATAGACTCTTGCTTCAATTTTCATTTTAATATATTAATAATTCATGGAAGAGGTTGTGAGTTCGATCTCCTTCGGTTCGAGGACCTGTGAACAAAATAGTGACTAGTTCGTGCTAAATCTATCAGGGTCACAAAGTCCTACAAATTCCCATAACAAATCAATATCCAGGGGATACTTTATCGAAGATCGACCGCGCTCTGGTTAACCAAACCGAATTAACCAAATTTTTAGAAAAGGGGCATTTTTATATCAAAATTAATTCCCTAGTATTGCTTCTAGTAGGTATAGCCCCTTGTTGCAGCAGGAGATTATAAGTAATTTCCCTTATATAATGTCACAAAAAAAGATTTTTGCCTAGAAGGAAATCATAGTGTTTCTTACGTAAAACTCACGAACAGCTTGAAAAAGAGGCTCATCATTATACTGTTACAAACACTTTAAATACAAAGCTACTAATTGCATGTAGAAGAATAATGTAAAGTTCAAACATATGTTTTTCGCTATTAGGAAAATTGGATGTAATTCATTTGTTATAACCATCATTATTATAAAGTTAGTTTAATTCTAAAAATAATACTAATTTGTCAATGTTTCATTTTTTAATCTTTAAACACTCATTAAAATACCTGCATATAATATTTTTACCTATACAGTGTTCTGCTTATTTAATATTAATTCTATGAATTTCATATAGTCACCTACTAAAATTGTTTTTAAAGATAAAATTTTGTCTTTTTTTATTATATTTAAAGTCAAGTAACTATATACTGGCCAAAGTTATTTGCAATATTCTGTACTAATAATCTAAGATATTTTTTTAAAAACTATTGATAGTAAAATTATTATGTCATAAAACATAAAGCACTATAAATAAAAGTGCCTTATAAATGTTTTGTATTATATCCGAGATTCCATTCTACTTTATTCTAGACCAATCTACTTTATTCTGAATCTATTTAAAACAGCCCACTGTAAAAAAATGGATTCTCAAATATCATGAAATTTCCTTCGTTTTTGACGAAACCGTTCCCTGCCTTATGCTCAGAGCAGAAATTTCGTGTGACTAAATAACTAACGTCACTTCTTCAGGAAAACGAATTTTGTTAAATTTAAAGAGATATTTCATCACACTATTATTGAAAGGAAAAAATCCTGTAGTGCGCAATGTATCTAATTTTTCTAACAATTATTTTAACGCGGCACCATATAGGCGGCACTACACAAAAAAAGGACAGATAGAACAAGGATATTTATTACACCCACACATATTTTGTATTTTCTTATTTAACATTTTGAAGTTTTAAATGACTTAAAATCTTATATCTTACAATTCAAATTTCTTTTAAATATAATTTAAAAATTAAATAAATATTTAATAAAAATTAATTTTCATAATTTATCTTCGGACAAATGAATGTTATAATTGTCTGCAAAAGGCTTTTGATTTACGTAAAAATTACCGAGATACAAGGGGTGAACAAAATAATGGAAACACTTCGATGCGAACACATTTTTTGATCTTTCTCAAAAAATATTTAGAGAATCATTTTATAATTTAGAATTGTTCAATTTCTCATACATAATAATAAAGTTTAAAGCTTTTAGAGGTTTTAGGGACCTACAATAAATTATAAACAGAAAATAATGTTTTTGAACTACCTGCTCTCTAAGTATTTCTTGAGAAATATGTAAAAATGTAATAGTATAGAAGTATTTCCATTATTTTGTCCACCCCCTGTATGACAAACTATTCAAAAAGTAAAAAAAAAAAAAAAAAAAAACTTAAGGGCCAAAACTTTTATTCGCTCTTTTGGCTAAACTATTGGACCATATTTTGGTCCGTTATATTTTGATATTAAAAAATCAATTCTGTTTGTTGAAAAGAAAGTAGGTTTATTCAGAGAAAGAATGTTTTCGTGACTGATTCCATAACTTCTTTAATCGTTAATGTTACTAAGATAATTTGAGGTCAACCCTTTGAACCATAAAGTTCAGAGTTTAGTTCGTGAAAATCTGATCATTAGAAAAAATTTTATTCAGGGGATATTTTTTATTTACTTATTTATTTATTTTGGTTCACTGCACAAAAAAATTGGATTGTTTTTTACATGGAAAATACATATTTTATACTGCTAGAAACACTAAATTGATTCTTCTTTAAAATATTTTCTACTTCTAATTAATTTCATGTACAGGGTGTCTCAAAATCCATGCAAGCGGTAATCTTGATAGAAAACATAAGTTTTTAATTTAAAAAAAAAAAATGGGGTTTTTTTTTTATTTATTCATTAAATATACAGCATAAGATTACACTGTCGGATAAATTGCCTTCACGGATTTACTAACGCAAATCTACTTTTATATCGAAATTTTCAATGATAGTTGTCCATAAATGTGGCATATCGTGTTCAATTTTCTCCTTCCAGGCATGGTGGACTAGTTAGCATAAACCGTAGGCTTGGAAGAAAAAGACAAAAAAAGCGCTAATAGCATTAAATCGCATGATCTCTGCTGCCTATTCTGATTAATAAAATGAGGAACTACTCTGCCGGTTCATGATTTAACATTGTTCGACAATTCTTTCATGCAGAGCTCCATTTTTAATAAACCTGAACTTTCAGCTGTTACTTTCCCTTCTCTTTTTTGTTTTGATGATAAAATTTTATTACACAAATGACGCAATATCAAAATCATGTGTGAATTTTGGGACACCTTTTATAATGCATAAAAAACTTTTTAACCAATCCTTAATTTTTATCCTATGATTTTTCTCTTTGACAGGATCCGTTATCAATAATCCTACATTCAGGTTGGTTTAGGTTCTTTGTATATTTCTTTACTTTCAGCTTATGTAGCATCAGAATTATTATAGTCATTTTTTACTTCACCTTTTTCACTTCTAATTTTTCAGTTGCAGGATTGACAGGAATATTTATGATTATTACACTTTGCATTCTTTCATCGGCTTCTATGTCATATGTGAGGTAAATATAATAATTTTATTATTCCTTAACTTCTTTGTTCTTCGTTTAAATCTCACGTTTTTAACATTCCATTCAAAGTTCAAAGAAAATTGAAAAATTGTTTTCATGCACGGCAGTTTGAACTTTTCGAGAGAAATTGACCTTTTCTGCCTCTCTGAATAATGAGTATGCAAATCCAGTTGTTCTGTAATAAAATACGTAATATTATAAAAAGTATAGTTAGCCCGGCAACAATAGAACCATAACATTAAAACTAGCAGCTTCATGGTACAAAACAATCTTAATCTAAAAGATAAAGCCAAAAATTAATCTTACCCCACACAATGGTTGAAACTTGAAATTAGAATTTTAGACCTAATACTTTGTATTCGATTTTCATTATTTTTGTATTTATTATTTAAATTGTATTACATATATATATATATATATATATATATATATATATATATATATATATATATATATATATATATATATATATATATATATATATATATATATATATATATATATATATATATATATATATATATATATATATATATATATATATATATATATATATATATATATATATAAGAGAGGGAGAGCGTTCCACCGTAATCAACGCCCTTAATACGCATTTTCTGAGTTTTAAACTAAAATGAAAAAAAAAATTATAAATTAATGGTCGCAAATTAATATGTAGGCTGGAAAAAAGCGCTATCGGAATCTGATGAATCACTAGTTAGAAAGAGAGGATTAAAGACAACAAAACCTGTTTTATTACAAAAAGAAATTTAAAAAGTTTTCTAATAACCATCTTTCAACTCCTCACTATTTCCTTCAGCGGTTAATAAAGTTCTAATGTTTTGTTTTTCCCTTTTCTTTTTTTTACATCCCGCCTTCCTCTACAATGATTTTATTTTATTTTATTACCGTCGTTGAACAGCCGACCCAGTTTTTTGAGTTTACGACTACCTAATGTTCAACTCCGTAGCTTTGTAATTTTGAACCAAATTAAGAAGACAGGGGAACTCTCCTGGATCAAGTATTGGGAAAAATTTGCTTTCGTAGAGGACTTTTTGATGGAACTAACTCGCATTTGCGTTACATGGAGAGGAAAATCATGAAAAATTCTCACGGTTAGGCTGATGGCAAGGGGACTCTAACCCATGATTCGTCTACCACTGAGGATCTTTTACGTCAGTACTGTGGTCGGTGCAAGCCGGATGCGGAATACGTATCGACCAGCCATCGCTGGGAATCGAACCCGGTTCACATCATAGAAAGGCGAACGCTCTATACTCTGAGCCATCACAGCTCCTCTACAATAATTAGTCAGATTTACTTAGCGTATTTTTTTAAATTGAATTACACTGCTCAAAACAATTAAAGGATATTGAGGTTGTGTGTTGATCTTACACCTGGAGAATTGTTTGAATGATTGATACGTTATTGACAGATGTAGTTAGCTATATGAGATAAAAATGGAAATAATGTTTAGCAGAAAATAATGCGTTTTATTGAGCATTTGGGCACAAGAGGAAAAAAACGCAATTGTGCATATGAGAAAAATAAATTTAAAAAAAGGTGTTTCTCTAAAAGAAAATCGTTTTTAGTAGAGGGTATGGCTTCCCTGGACGGCCAGCAATGTTGAACACCTTTAAGGCATCCAGTCAATGAGGTTATTAATGAGGGACTAGGGTATTAAGCCCCACTCCTCCAGAAGAGCTTTTTCCAGTTCTTGGAGAGTTTGTGGAGGTGTCGCAAACATGCTCGATTGGGTTCATGTCCGGAAAACACGCAGACCAATCCATTCGTATGATTCCTTCTTCCAAAAGGAAATCTTTCACCAAGTTAGCACGATGTGCCCAGCAATTGTCGTCCGTTATCATGAAGTCATCTCCAATTGCTGCAGCGTAAGGGACTACAATAGGTCTCAGGATCTCATCCTTATATTGGCAACCCGTCAGAGCTCCATTTCGAATGATATAGAGATCGGTACGCCCATCAATGGAGATGCCAGCATAGACCCCACCGCCAAATCCTATACTTCCGTGCATGAACGCAGAATTGTTTCTAGTGCCGCGTTCCCCCCAGATGAAAATACGCCTACTATCAGGATGAGCAGGAAAAACCAATCTCGTCAGAGAAAAGAATACTACGCCATTCATTTCTCCTCTAGTTCACATGCTCTGTTGCCCACTCCCTGCGGGCGAGACGGTGCCTTGCTGTTAACGTGACACACACCATTGGTCGGTGAGCATATAGATCTACAGCTTAAAGGCAGTTTCGGACAGTTTGTGTCGAAACTGTGGTGCCAGTAGCCGTGCTAAGGTGTTGTTGAAGAAGAATGGCTTTCATATTTTGGTGTCTGCGAGCCGTTAGCCTAAAATACCTAAAATAGTGGTCTTCATTGGGCGTTGTTGCACGTCTACGATCTTGCCCTGATCTTTGGCCTGCATTTCCAGTCTCCTAAAAATGGTTCCAGATCCTGGAAATCATACTTGGTGAAACTCCAATTTCTCCGGCTTGTGTTTGGCTCCCCTCTAACCAGCCAACAACTCTCCAAGCTTTTGATTTGGTGAAATGACTTCATTGAAACATTGCACTCATCGAAACAACGCGCTTACTGAATGTCTATCATTCTTTTCGCTTTGTCTTACATTAAGTTAAAAGCCAGAACT
This sequence comes from Parasteatoda tepidariorum, assembly GCF_982258835.1. Classification (NCBI taxonomy): domain Eukaryota; kingdom Metazoa; phylum Arthropoda; class Arachnida; order Araneae; family Theridiidae; genus Parasteatoda; species Parasteatoda tepidariorum. The sequence goes on from NC_141765.1 coordinate 18,176,912, forward strand.
AATTCGCTGCCACTGGAGTGTCGTCTTCGATGTAAAACTCAAGATTTGTATACTGCGAAGTCTGAAAATAAGAAAAATTTGTATTTGTGACTCTCTTCTTCCATTTTAAGCAACAACAATAAAATTGCTCTGATACCGTTCTTTTATACAAGGCTTACAATATCCTTTAATTATTTTGAGTAGTGTATTAATTTGAACTATTGTGTTCATTTTTTTACTTCATTCTTGGCAAAGATTCTAAAAAGAATTCAAATTGCAGTAGACCCTGCATATTAAAATTGCACCGTTTGCAATATACAATGAGCAAAAAATAACATTTCACAGTCTGAAAATACTTTTTTAAATAATGATCAGATCTTTTTTTTTTCGTATTAAAGGACAATTTTCATAGTTTAAGCGTTCATTATAGGTAATTTTGACAGAAAAATCTTGACAAAATTATAATCCCCCGTGTACGTTAAATTACATTTAGATAGTCTTCTTCTTCTTCCGTAATGCTAATGTAAACAAATTCTAACGTTTAACCTACGGTTTTCGAATAATTTTTATAAAACGTTTATTCTTTGATCACCGTTCAATTTAAATAGCGTATTTGAAATAGAATTAAAAGGAAAGCACCATCTTAAAAGAAACAAAAAATAATATGATGAAAACGGATACGTAGTCAAAAGAGCAGCAAACCAATTTTTTAATAGATTTTATTTTTCATAATACTAACACTGTGTAACATTTTTTATTTTTTTAGTTTTCTGTTGTCTGTTATTTTTTTAACATATCTTAGAATGTTTCCGTATTGCCGTTTTCAAATCTGCTATCGGATTTTCTTACAAAGCTATTTTTTGAAATGACATTTTTAATCGATTTTTTTGGGATAATGTGCAAGTTTTAAAACGTTATATATAACAGGGGATCACCTAAATTTTGCGACAAACTATTATGGCAGTTAAGAAACATTATTAGGATTAAAATTGCATAGGAACTCCTATCCGAAATAACGTCATACGCCGCTAGAGTGCTTCCCGATTATAAACTGTTTTTTCGTGTGTTTCTGAAGAGGTCATAATTGGGAAGCACCCCAGCTGTGGAAAATTACTTTTCCGGGCATAGATTCCTATGCAGTTTAATATTGATGATATTAAAGTCCCCTAAGAACTTCTCGTAATATTTATGCGATCCCTTGTTATATATAACATTTTTAAACTTGTATATTTCGACAAAAAATAAACTAAAAATGTCCTTTTAAAAAAATTTGAAGCTTTGGAGCAAAACTATTTTCAGATTTGAAATCCACGCTCCCGAATTAGGTAAAATCAAGTACAAATGCAACAAAAATTTTGTTCCCCAGTGAAATTTGTAAAAACCATTTCTAATTTTCTAACTAATTATTAACTACTTTTTTTTAACTTCGATTTATTTCGTATCACAAGCACTTATGGTTTTTCACATTTTAAAATAGTTTAAATGTTCAGCGTGACAGGCCGGCAACTTAGCAGATGTTTTGCTTCATCCTAGTGAATGTAGTATAAGAAAAAGAAATAAGATTAAAGATTTTTCTCAATACCTTACTTCCCTAATTATGACTATCAAGTGTAGGATTTATTACTAATTTAATTTCATTAATCCTTTAATTAAATTATTTTCAATCCTTTCCTTTCAGAAATGCAAGTTACGACCTATTTTGGTTCACTCATCATCTGTTTTTAATATTCCTGGTATTGCTTTTATGTCATCCATTGAGGTTAGTATCTGAATTTAAAACGTTCTATTAGATTTTAATTTTCATTTTAATTTTAGCTTTAACTATCCCTTTAATTTAAAGATATTTTTGGTAGCTGGGAAATAGTTGAGACATTTTATTCCTTGATTTTTTTTAACTATTTTTTTAAACATTTTTCTAAATTGAGGCTCTCGCTGCATATTTATAAGTTAAATTAAAATGCCCTTTAAGACAAAAACAAATGCAGAAACCAAAAACATATCTAAATGTACTACTATATCGCGAATATAGTGCTACAACTAAATAAATTAATATTTTTTGAGCTATATATACATCTCTTATGATTAGCTCTAAAAATATTATAATCTAACCTTTGAAATGCTTTAGATAATGCTAGATAAGTCTGAAATTAGCCAAGCATAAGTGGAATATTGTGGTAAATGTTAGAAATTAAACAAGTCAAAATATTAAATTAAGGCATTGATTTTTCAAATCCAATCTTTTAGAAATATCTAGTTACTATACCATACCCACAAAATATTTTTTAAAATATTACTGAAATAACAATGCTACGCATTTGAAATGAAAATGGGATTTCTACTTTAATTATTAGATAATTTATATTTCATAAATCATTCATCCATCAAAATTAATTTTTCATGAAGCTTTTCTTGTTAAAATTTATTCTGTATTTGTATCTCAAATAAATATTTTTAAAAAAATTTTAAACTCATATTTTACTTTTAAAATAATTCCTGTTGCAGCGGACAATTAAAAGAACAAACAAATCTTTTCTTGCATCAACCTGGCTGTAACATGAATAAAAATGGATCGAACTATATTTATTCAACATCCTCAAAAGTCTTTTGTACAGAAGATCCGATTTTTGCATCTCAGACATCTGTGGTATGATTTTTTTTTTAAATCAATGTTTATTCACATGACTATGTATGTTAAATCAGTAAAAATTTAACTCAAATGTACTTCTCAAGTTATAAAAGGGACCCCAAAGAGGTTCATCAGATTTTTAGTTATAAAAGTGATATCTTGGAATAGTAAAGTAGCTACAAATGGAGACAATATACAGCGCTACCTGGTGGTGAAATTCAAAGTTAACGTTTCTATCTGGAAAATGGTTTAAGATATAAGGAAAAGTGAATGACAAAGTTGTAGAACATCATCTATTTTGTACAAAAAACGATACCTTATAGATGATAAAAAAATGCTTAAAAGGCGCATTACTTATTTCGCGATGTATGACGTAAACAACTGGATCTCACAAGGTACCTTTAATTTCGTTATTCAAACTTCTCTTGAGCTTTGTAGTGTTCAAAAAATTAAAAAAAAACACTTTTATAATTTTTGTTCGCGTTCTGAAATTCCTTTTTAATGATCTCGGAAGCTAATTTAAAATTTGTTAATTTATTTATGCAGACGATATTTTAAGAAACAAAATCATTTCCAAAAATGTGCTTTGTCTGAATTAGCATACCTTTTTTTTATAGGAACTTAAATTTTAGATTCTCAAAATATGAAAAGGACCAGGAATATGGGAAATATGATCCCAATTTAGGCAGGAGAGTAGGCAAAAATTTTGACTTCTTAATATTAGTTTTGATTTTTGCGTATTTCGCGATATTTCTGAAATAATTTAATCGGATCAAAGGAATTTTGCACGCAGTTGTAAATCTCTTTTATTCAAGATAATTCATTGCAAAATATAAAATTAAAGACAAGTTATTATTTTTTACTATTTAATAACAGTGAAAACAGCGATACAAATTTTAATTTGAGTTTAAACTGCATAACTTTAAATGGCAAATTACAAAATTTTATCGAAATCAACCGAATAGTTTCTGAGTAACGAAATTTCTAAAAAAGACGTATATTGAAATTTTCATTTCTCAGAAACTGTTCAACTGATTCCATTCGAATGTTGGATTCTGTTGTTTAAAATTGTGTAAATATTTGTGTACCTTACAATTCTAACACTTTTCAACAGTTTTAAATAAAATAATATAAAATAAATATAATTTTTTCATACTTTTTATCGTTAAATTATCTTTGAATAAATGAGTTTTACAATTATATTCAAAATTATTTAGATTATTTTAAGCAGTTCTAAAGATATAGAAAAGAATAAATGCATTAAAATTGATATTAACATTAAGGGGCCCAAACATTTGGTTACTCTCCTGTCAAAATTATTGTGACCATACTTTTCAAATTGCAGATACCTCTCAAATTTTGAGAATGAAGAAATGATTCTTCTTGAAAAAATGCTTATTCGGAGAAACTGCGTTTTTGTCTCGTATTTCGTAACTTAAAATATAGTCTGATGTAAAAAAAATAGCATGCATAAGGTTGACTATTCTAACTATTGTAAGATTGCAACTAACTGCATGAGATTTCAATCATTAGATCCAAAGTTATTAAAGTGTTGCGTTTTTATTTTGCGCACAGTACATAGAAAATAAAGATATTTAGAGTTAACTCGTTTTTTATCCTATTTACACTGTAAAAAATTACGGATCAAATTGCATTATAAAATATCGGCACTTTGTGGGCATCATCTGTATCACCCATTTTACAGTAAAATTCATTTTTACTGTAAAATATTATATCGTAATTTTAATAGTAATGTTTACTTACTAAAAGTGATTCAGTGATTTTACGGTAAAAATTATGGCATTTTGTCATGACATAAAGACGCTTTTGAAGCATTCTTATCTCAACTCTACACATCAATTCGTATTAAATTGAAACTAAGTTTTTTACTTTTTTTTATTAGCTGAAACTAAGTATTTTACTTTGTTCCTTATCTCTCATACAATTTTCGACACATAAAAGTTAACCTTACAACTATCTACCAGGTGGCACTGTAAGCGGTTTCATCGTGTAGCGCATTGCCACTAACGATAATATTCACTGTTCGAAAGGTGAAAGAGTAGAATAAGGCTTCAATGGGCACTCTGTTTGGTCTGAATATTAAGTATCTTTTAACAAACATTATTCTTAAAGAGTTATAAACACTCGAGGATGCTACTCATTGTTCCCTGTTCGAAAGGTGAAAGTATTCGATTATGTTCGAAAGGTGAAAGGATAGAATAAGGCTGCAATGAGCACACTGTTGTGTTGAGTTTGAATTAAGTATCTTTTAACAAACATTATTCTGAAAGAGATCAATGGAAGATGCTACTCATTATTCACTGTTCGAAAGGTGAAATTGTTCGAAAGGTGAAAGGGTAGAATAAGGCTTTAATGCGCATACTTTTGAGTCAGAATTAAGTATCTTTTAACAAGCATTATTCTTAAAGAGTTCACTGGAAGATGCTACTCATTGTTCACTGTTCGAAAGGTGAAATTGTTCGATGATGTTCGAAAGGTGAAAGGGTAGAATTAGCCTGCAATGAGCACACTGTTGAGTCAGAATTAAGTATCTTTTAACAAACATTATTCTTAAAGAGTTCACTGGAAGATGCTCCTCATTGCTCACTGTTCGAAAGATGAAATTGTTGGATGATGTTCGACAGGTGAAAGGGTAGAATAAGGCTGCAATGACCACAATTTTGAGTCTGAATTAAGTATCTTTTAACAAACATTATTCTTAACGAGTACTCTTATAAACACTCGAAAACGCCACTCACTGTTAATTTTAAAATTTAGTTTTCACTGTCTAATGGCTGGTTGAAATCTGGCTGACCTAGTCTGGCTGGAGGTGGGAAGCTGTTTTCTCAATAAATAAGAATTATTTTTGTCTTAACTTTTGAACTAGTACCCATTTTACCCATTACCCATTTTAAATATTATCAGCCTTTTTTAAAAAGAAATTAGTTAGTTAATCAAATTCAAAATTTAATGTTGGATGTATTAAAATATATTGAGTTTTAATACTGGGCATTATCATTAACAAGGTGTATTATTTCATAGCGGTTGAATAATTTTCAGGAAATAAAAATCCAAGCATGGTATTTCAAGTTACTTAACTTGAAATACCATGCTTGGATTTCGTGACAATTTTCGTGACATTCGTGACAATTTAAATTTTTATTTCTCGAAAACTATTCAAATGAGTTCGGCTGCATTTTTTTTCCATTTAAATATTCTTGGAAAGGATATAAAGGTTTGTATAACTCACAAATCAACATTTTTGAGGATTATTTAAGTTAGCGAGAATTGATGGGAGGGCATAAAGATTAGTAAAAAGGAATGTTTTCTACTAATTTTTGTGTAATAAAAATATTTTTTGGAGAAGAAACTTTTATATGGTCACAAATATATGGTTTTGCTTCAAAAATAAAAAGGAACGCAAAGAGTAAAAACAATAATAAGAAGAAAATCTGACTTTCCACCTTTTTTTCTGATTAATATATTCGGGAATGCGACAATCCACCCCTTGCCATAACTCGAGCCTAAAAATTCAAATCTGTAAAAAAAAAGTTAATTTAAAAAAGTAATTTTTCTGTTGTTAAATTGTTAATGATGTAAAAATTCGGCTAATTGTGTTTCTACAGCATAAGTTTAAAAGAATTGTTTATTATTTTGCTCATTTATTTATTTTATACATAATTTGATTTATGAACATTAGATAACCTGAAAGCATTAATTGAAAGAGAAATATGATAAATAAAATACTGCAGTCTACGTTTTCAGATATTTCATAGAAGAAATTTTACATTATCGATCAAGCGACTATTTTCTTTCACATAATTTATTTTATTAACTATTTTGAATTTTGATCAAGATAAATAACATAATATACAAAAATAATTAAAAAAAATAATTACGTATTATTTGTTCCTAAATATATTGAGAAAAAGATGCCGTTTCTTAGACAATCACTCTATTTTTCATCTTTAATAATACAGTGTTCTTTTCTCAGACTGTTTTAATGAGGAATACAATTTATCGTTTGTTTTTAATTGTCAGTCTTAAAGTATAATAAAAAACTGCATAATTGACATAAATTTATTATTATTAATTACTCTTTTTAGACTTGGAAATGGATATTAGCTGGTTTGACAATTTACATTATTGATCTTAGTTTCCGTTTCTATAAGAGAAAAGACCCAGTACAGCTTTTGGATTTTCAAATTTATAAATGTGATATGATAAGCTTAAGTTTACAGAAAAGAGATTTTACGGCAAAACCAGGGCAGGTATGCAATATATTTTCGATTTTGAAATAATTTTCTGATTTCTATACTTAGTTTCTGAGATTTTTTTTTTCAATCCATTTTGATTATCTAGGACTGTTTTGCTGAAAGAGACCTAGTGTATAGTTGGCATGCTATAGTACATCTATTTTTTTTTCTCTGTAATTTTATAGAAAAATTTTACAGTGAACTGTAAACCATCCAGTCCCACACTATTAAGAGCGTAAAATCATTTCCAAGAAGAGTCACATCTGTTTCGAAGAAAAAAAAAGGATTCAATGCGATATTGAAGAGAATATTTTGTACTCATGCAGCTGTAAATTAAAGGTATAAGAGCTTGAGCTTAAAAAAGGAGGAAAAAAAGCACTAAAAATAATTTTGGAAATATATTCTCGCAAATATTGAAAAATAATCCCCATAACTACATTCCCAGTTATGAAATTTCAACAAAAAATACTTATTAAATTAAAAAAAATCTCCCTTGCCCTAAAATGGCTAAAGCTATTTGCCACACTTGCACCCTTGATACCATTAACTGTCCACTATAATTAAATGTTCCATCTCTTCCTTTTTTTTTAAATTTATTTTTCTAATTTTCATTCATTTTTGGATTATTCGATGTTGATATGTTTTGAGTTGGCAAGATTTTTAAAGAATGTGTTTTGTAATGAATATCTGATCTTATTTATTATAAATTTTACAAATAATGTGAAAGAATTAATTACCGTTTCTTTCAGAATTCTTTTCATTAAGAAACAAACGTAGTAAAAATATATATACAGTGTGTCCCAATTAAATCAATCCAACTTGATTTTTTGCCATAACTGGGTGCAAAGAAACCAATAAAAACCAAACATATGTATTTAGAAATTCCATACCTACAAGAAGTAACTTACAAGTAACTTACAACACATATTTACAAGAAGTAACTTACTTCCTGCTTCACCTGGGCAAGGGGAAAAACATCGAATAAATAAAAACGGAGGAAAAAAGTGTCCCATCACTCACATCAAAATAAAACCACTTCTTATTATAGCTATCATATCCGTCATGTTTATATATGACTTAAAATCTATGATTTTGTGTAACATTTACTGAACCCTGGAGGACATTAGCATCAATATTATCTCAGGTTTCAATGAAGTCAGCCTTCAATTCTGCCCGAAATTGAAACTACCATTTTTGCCGCATACAGACTTACTGTGAGTAGAGTCCTCACGTTTTCTTAGGGATATAGATTAAGTAAAAGAGGAAGACATTGAAGGCATCGATTCATTGAAGGCAAATATAAAACAAAATAATAAGTGGAAAAAAAGAGGAAATCTTCTCCAAATGGATGACAATGTTTAGATTTATAAATGCTATGGCCCTGGAAAGGTTTAATTTATGGTGACAAACTTAACGTGGCCTTTTCCCCAGGCTGCGTGAAGACTACCAATTACCAAAAATTCTAAAAGCTTATTTACTGGCATTTGAAGCATGAATTGTCCACCCAAATCAGATTTTCTAGTAAGAGAATGTCTTCAATTACGCTACAAAACCATCCAAGTAGAGATTTTGGGATAATAGGGTGCATGTCAGGAATGAATTGCGCTTTCTCATGACCTCAATTCTCCAGAAAGCGTGAGGGGTTATACGCTATTCTCAGTAATGCTGTATATTCAAAAACAGAAACAGTTTCAGTCTGTGGCAAGTTGAAGACTGCATTCATTTGAACTTGACATAATATTGATGTCATTGCCCTCCTGGTATTGGTAAATGGTTTGCAACGTAATATATTTTATGTAAGATGAAAAATATGGTGAATATTTTGGCCGAAATCTGTAGTGGCTTCATTTCGTTGGGGCATTTTTTCCCTCCTTCTTTCACTTACGTATTCTTCTGCCCGGGCGGAGCAGGAAGTGAGTTATTCCTAATAAATACGTGTTTAAGATATCGTTTTTCATAATATATACCGAAGAGCCATTACATTATGACCACCCTCCTAATAACATGTAGGGCCACCTTTAGCCCTCAAAACTGGGAGCACCCTCCGTGGCATTGATTCCACAAGGGGCTGATAGGTAGTCTGAGGTATCTGGTACCAAACGCTCACCAACTGGTCCTGCAATTCCCTCACATTGCGAGGGGGTAGCGTGGCAGCACGAATTTGGTTTTCCAAGTAGGACCACAAATGCTCTATTGGATTAAAGTCAGGTAAATTTGGGGATCAAGACATGACTTGAAAGTCACTGGAATGTTCCTCGAACCAATCCATGACGATTCGACCCATATGACATGGTACATTATTCTGTTGGTAAACACCATCTCCCGCAGGAAAAACTGTTGCCATGAATGATGGGTGAACCTGATCTGCAACTATGTTCAAGTAGCTTACAGACGACAGGGATTGTTCTATGAGGATTATGGATCCTTATGTGCCCCATGGAAGCATTGTTCCTGGGCGAGAAACCATGAAAACCTGGGCGAGCCCATTGTTATAGATAGAGGGTGGTCATAATGTAATGGCTCTTCTGTGTATATGTTTGGTTCGCATTGGTTTTCTTTGCGTCTAGTTATGGCAAAAAATCAAGATCGCTTTATTTAGTTAAAACACACGTATTACCTCAGTACCTCTGTCTGTTCTTAATTCCTATATCCTAATATTTTGCTTTACTTGTAAGATTTTAATTAAAACTTAAAATGTGTTTATTTACGTAACTTTAATTTTTCTTTTCATACGTCTTTTTATCTATAGTTTGTCTATCTTCAATGCTTGGAAATATCAGGATTAGAATGGCATCCTTTCAGCATTTCAAAAGTAATATGTAGTTTGTAGTTTTAAACGTCACCAATTTTCACAAATATTAAAGTTGAATTTAATGACAAATAGTAACATTTAAATTTGTAACAGTTATATTGTGATTCTATCGCTAATAAACTTACAGTTCGCGCAGAGGTTCTTATAAAACTTATTTTACAAAAAATTTACCCTTGAAAAGGGATTCAAGATTCTAATTTATTCTGAAGCAACATTTTATGATATTATTGCTATATTGATGTCAAAAAAAGTTAAAATAAGCAAAATATTTCGAATTTTACGTATTTTTTAAATATTTTTTATTTTTTAATTTAAATATATTTTTAAAAAAATTTGCATAATTTTGAAGAATCTAATTTTACACGCCAAAATACAAAATTTGAATAAAATCCGTCAAATAGTTCCTGAAAAATGGAATTCAAATATATGTCTTTTTTAAAATTCAATTTTTTAGGAACTGTACGACCGATTTCGTTCACATTTTGTGGTTTGACATATAAAATTAAGTTCTTTAAAATTATGTAAAATATTGTATGCCTCACAATTCAAAATATTTTCGACTATGATTATATAAAATAATAAAAAACAGCAAATATTTATTAAAACATTTTTTATTAAATTATCTTTGGATAAACGAATTATATAATTGTGCACTAAAATTTTCAATTAGCTTACAAAATTCTCGAGATATACGAGATATAATACGTAAAAAGTAAAATTAACATTGAGGGGTCAAAACTCTGGACTGCTCTCATGACCAAACTATAGGTTAACTAAAGGTTCATTAAAAACGGTTTGTTTATTCAGGGAAAGTGAGCTGGAGTCTAATTTCGTAAATAAAAATATTGTCTGCACTAATTATTTAGCGTATTTGAAATCACACTCTCAAACCATTAAGATTAAGTCCTAAAACGTAAAGATCCGATCGTTAGATCAAAAATTATTTAGGATAGTCAGTTTATATATTTGCGCACTCTACACTATTTTATTATTGTTCTAATTGAATTCCAAGTTAACGTTTTTGAAAAAGGCTATTAGCTTTCTTTAAGTAACTTGAACATATAATTAATCAAGAAAGGAAGAAAACTCTTTCAATAATAAAAATTAAGTAAGTGCTATTTCAAATTTTGAAAATGGGCATGTGGACTACTAATTAGACAATTTGTCACTAAAATAATGAAAAAAGCATTAAACTACCATTAGTTGACTTCTTTGTCTGCTTTGTCTTATTTCATATGAAAAATTCAAAATTTTAATTACGTGGGAAGTAAAAATGAAATCTTTTTCAGTGCCCTTCACTTGAGGATACTTCATTTACCCTTCATCTTCGAACTCATGGTGATTGGGCTGGTAAGTATCGTATTAAAACTATATTTTAAGATCCACAAAAACTGCACAGACTCTAGTAAAAATCAAATTATAAGTACTTATAAAATTTGCATTAATAGCATGTAACCACTTGTATGTACTAAGGCTGTAAACTCCTCAAGTCGTAAACATATTTTTCTTTCAGATAAACTAAGACATCATTTATTTTGTGTCGCCAGTAAAATTACTGGAAAAAAATACGCATTCAACAAAATCAGATTAAAGGACACAGATTTAGTTTCATTAAATTGCAAGTAAGTGATACTATTCCTGGAAATTATTTTAAGTGTTGTTTTTTTGAAATGTCCGTGCAATTTTAAAGCATCTCCTTATTTTTAAATCCAATAAATAAACCTGAATTAAAAGAAACCCCAATACTTTATGCTAAATGCACTTAATTTTTCAGATTATTTTACTTATTTACTCTCACATTTTTAATAAAACTTCGGTAACTAAACGTACTAGTATGTATTTTTATTTATCTTTATGTAAGGTGTATATAAATAATTACAGCACGAAAAAAATTGGGTAAATTGTTTACCCGAAAAAAAAGTCACTACTCTTAATATCCATTATATCCCCCATGTTTGGATATGACTTGAAATGTACGTTTGTACCGTTTACCAGTTCCTGGCGGATAGTATTATCAATAAACTGTCTGTCCTTGTCCTACTAAAAGCAATTTGCGTTATAAAAGAATGAAAGAGTAGCTCATATTAAAATCTATCCACAAGTTAAAAATTGAAGAAGAAAAAAATATTTTTTTTTTCGTCTCAGAGGGGTTTCTATTGTCATCATAGCATGAGAAAAGAGGGGGATTTATTTTCCAAAGCACAACAAGGTGAATCCTCATTAACGGAGGTGAAAGATTTCGGCTATCTTCATAAACTTTACAATTAGCTTTTCAATTAGATTTGTAATTTTCTATGGTGTGAGAAATTAGATGCATCAATAAAATCTATAGCATATTATTTATTTATTTTATTTATTTATTCATTTATTTATTTAATTAATTATTTATTTATTATTATTTACCATTTATTATTATTCATTATTTATTATTATTTATTATTATTTATTATCTGTTCATTTATTTATATACACTATCGGTCAAAAGTTTGCGAAAATTTTGAAATCTGCAAAAAAAAGGTCTAAGTTCAAGTGCTCATAGAACTGCGAAAAATCATTCAAATTGCATGAAAATTTGGTATGTTCTAAAGTGAACCCTCTACAGTTAGTTACATATGATCAAATTGCAATACTTTGTTTTTTGCGAACTGAATCCAGCTTTTCATCATGGGTTGTTTTTATGGGGAAAAAAGTTGTTAAGTTTGAACACTTGCCAAACTTGCAAACTTGTACTTTCTGTTAATAGAAAATAGTTATTTGAGCCGTTCTATGTAAGCCCTCAAAATTTCAGATCGATTTGATTTTTTTTGACGAAGTTATAGAATTTTGAAAAACATGTGTATTTTTCTCGATTTTTGAGCATTCCACATATGCGGTCTTTTGGTCTATGCATCTTCTACCAAAAAACTTTTTAATTTTAATGCTTCCTATATTTTCAAATAATTAATATTGATTATAAAACAAATATCCTTATTCATTATTGTAATTATTGTTATTACAAAGAATTTATTATGAATATAATTAAAACAATATCTCAGGGATGTCACATTTCATCGAAAATTTGTTTGTTCTTGCAAACGATGCTCTGATATTTCGAATCGAAATCAGTTATGGAACATCTTACAACAGGAATGGAACTCTATATCACTTGAAGTGATTAATGGATGGTTAGAATGAAAGCCGCGCATATGTAAGGCTATAATAAAAGCAAAAGGTGGATGGTTCGAGGAATCTAAGATTTAAATGTTAATTTATTTAATTACAAAATACGAATAAGAATATGTTAAATATTTGACCTGTTGTAAATAAAATAGTTTAGTAAAAATGCAAATTTTTAATACTATTGTTATTTTTTTTTAGAATTGTTTATGTAATTTTTGTTATAACTTTTTATTTTAATTTAATGTAAAGTAAAAATATCACAACAAAACTAATACATAAAAGCAATAAATATAAACAATAATAATTACAATAAATGAGAGTATTTGTTTTATAATAAATATTAATTATTTGAAAATATAGAAAACATTAAAATTAAAAAGCTCTTTGGTAGAAGATGTATAGATCAAAAGACCGCATATGTGGAATGCTCAAAAATCGAGAAAAGTACACATGTTTTTCAAAATTCTATGACTTCGTCAAAAAAAATCGAATCGATCTGAAATTTTGAGGGCTTACATATAACGGTTCAAATAACTATTTTCTATTAACAGAAAGTACGGAAAATTTTTTTGCAAGTTTGGCAAGTGTTCAAACTTTAGAAATTTTTTCACTATAAAAACAATCCGTGATGAAAAGCTGGATTCAGTTCGCAAAAACAGAGTATTGCAATCTGATCATATGTAACTAAATGTAGAGGGTTCACTTTAGAACATATCAAATTCTCATGCAATTTGAATGATTTTTTACAGTTCTATGAACATTTGAATTTAGACCTTTTCTTTGTAGATTTCAAAATTTTCGCAAACTTTTGACCGGTAGTGTATCAGTTATTAATTTCAGCTTTTTAACTTACATTTTTAAGATGATGTTCGGTAAGAACAAAGAGAAAACTAAGCGATGAAAATACATTTAGGATATTATACTATTGCTATACGGAGACGCAATATAAAAATGACGCAGCATTTTGATCAATATACAAAAATATCCGATTTAAGAAAAATCCCGAAAATAAATGCTTTATTACATTTGAATTACAAAAATTAAACCGTTTTTGAGACATAGATGCAAATTTTTCGTTGTATGCCTATGTTACTGTGAATGACCGAAATTTGTGGTTGTTGACTTCCACCAGTAAATGTTGACAATCACATAGTCGTTTTGGTAAATGTCAGAAATATATTCTAGTTAATAAGACTTTATAAGAATTGTTAAGTGCCTCTGAATAAATATAATAATATCAACGAATAAATTAATATCAAAGTGGATATTTCGGACATTCACCAAAGCGACTATGAGATTGTTGACATTCACCGGTGAAAGTTGACATTCCTTTGATGTCTGTCATTCAAGGTAACACCTATACGTCCTTCAAAAATAAATAGTTTTTTTTACCCCATGAACTACAGTTCTACATGTAGTGAAAATTCACTCAATTATTTAATTTGAGGATAAATTCATAAACATTCAAAAATTTAATTAATTCTTGTATTTTCAATCTGTTGTAAAATTGCTTCCTTATTGTTATTGTTTTGAAACTAAATTAATCAATTGTTACAGATTTTTTATTGATGGACCCTATAGCAGCAGCTTTGAAGAAGTTTTACATTATTCTGTGAGCATTTGCGTTGCAGGTGGTATAGGATTTACACCTTTTGCTTCTGTATTAAGTTATTTAAGGTTCGTTTATGAAAAGAGCATTTTTAAATAAGTTTTATTATGAGAAATTATTAAAGCTCGAAAACGTTTCATTTGTTTAAATTATTGAGTATTTATATCTTTAAATATTTGGAAACAAAAACTAGTGATATTCATTTATTTTAATTTATTTATTTACTTCTTTTTATTTTCATTTATTTATTTACTTCCTTTTATTTTCATTTATTTATTTATTGTTTAAGTGTTTAAATTAAGTTGCTTATTTCAAATGTAACATTCTTATACTATTCAATTATATTTATGTTGTTTTTTTTAACATGTAAATCTTTTCTTTACGTTTTTGATAATATCTGAAGTTTCCTTTTCTTTTTTCTTCTTTTTATCTTTGTAGCTAAATTAAAAATATCAAATAAAATATTTAAAAAAAAATTGAAAAATAACAAATCCCCCAGAAATGTAAATCGTGCAAACTTGTTAAAGAATTAATTTTCGATAAAATAAAAAAAATATTCCTGTAGTATCTTACAGCTTTGAAACACTTAAATTTTCAACTTAGGCAAATTTAAACTATTCAACACTAGAAAAGTTTATAAAATTTACTCCATTTCTATTTAATTTTACATTTTTTTTATAACCGAAATAACACATTTTTGCTTTTAATTGTATCTTTAATAATTATAATTTCTTTATATCCTTGCAGAATTGATGTGAAAAGCTTAGAAAAAACCAAACGGCTGCATTTTTTCTGGGTTTGTAGAGACCTTGAATTATATAAATGCTTTTCAACCCTCTTATATGAAACATTTGAACAAGTATGCTTTTTTTATTTTTTGTATTACTTTGAATGTTTAGTACTATTTAAAGTTATCCAAATAACTATTTAAAACTAATTATTCAATAATGTAGTTAACTTAAGCAATTTAATTGAGTCTGGCTTACTTCTTCATCTTTTATAGGTTATTTATATTTATTTATTTAATTTTATCATTATTGATAAAGTGTTTGTCTATATAGTATATTTGTGACGGTAAACGGTTCCATTTATATCCTCGTTATTTTAAGTCCCAACACGGGTAAAAAGATAATTCTTTGGTCAATATTGATTTCATGGGTGTAGTGTATCAACCACTACAAAAATACAATCCCAATTCACTAGTATATAAGACATGTTAACTCCATTCTATGTCGGGGTACCTTTATATAGACGAAGGTTGACATAGTCGATAACAGCTCACCCCTCACAATGGGAGGCGAAAAAAGTCGTATTTTTAAAATCCGATTACATAGGAATTGTTTGATCGATTTCACTCAAATTTTGTATTTTGCCATGTGAAATTACATTCCTTAAAATGATCTAAAAAATTGCATACATAACAGTTCAAACTTTTTAGATTATTATTAAATAAAATAATGAAAATTAATAAATACTTTTGTATGGAATTATCTTTGGATTAAAAAAATTATAATTCTGTACAAAAAATTTCCAACTCGTTTAAAAACGTGCAGAGATAAGGCGAAATACTCCTAAAGTAAAATTAACATTAAGGGACCCAAACTTTGGACCGTTCTCCTGATCAAACTATGGAGACCATATTTCCCAGATTTGAGCTACCTCCTATATTTTAGGAGTCAGAAATCCGACTCCGTCGAAAAAAAAGGCATGTTTATTCAGAGAAAGTCCATTTTTGTGTCTTATTTCTTAACTTAAAACATTGTCTATTCTAATTAATTAGCATATTTGTGATCACCCCCTCGAATCATTAGGATTGATTCCTAAAACGTGAAGATCCGATCATTAGATCGAAAGTTATTCATGCTGGACTGTTTTTTTATTTTGCGCCTTATACAACTGGGTATCTCTTATGTCAGTAATGTGATGAAAGTTAGGCCAAGATTAGTGTTCGAGCCTGCACTGCTAGAAATTCTAGAGAGTGTTTTACAGCTAAAATGACCCATTTTATCATATTTCTCATGCTTAGTTACATGAGTCTATAGTTCAATTTGAATAGAATCATGACTCAATTTAATATTTTATTAAGTTTTCAGCAAATCTGGTCACTGTAATTTATCAATAATATGGTTCAGTGTTGTATTGATTTTTTCTGAGAGTATACGTTTTTTGCCTTTGATTCGAACCTTGGTCGCTTGTCCAGAAAAAAGCATTACATCCACTGAACCATATAAATCATCATCATACATAATTGACATAATGGATCCATTATGTACATCATAATGTACGTCATCCATTCATGTACGTCATCCATTATGTACATCCCGTACATAATGGATGACGGATTAATTGCGGTTACAAAAATCAGAGTCATTTGGGCCAACAAGATTATTTCGCCAACAAAATTATTGTTGGCACTGTAATATTTTAGCAAAATCTTTTTCATTTCAAATATTCTCTTACAGTGGATCCCTGTAACATGAGTTACACTTGGATATGCGTTAGAAAGTTCCATGAGAGCCCAAATCAATTTACATTTTAAATTCACTAGGTTCATCGTTTCTTTTTTATTTGCTTTTTCAAACATTTTCTTACTTAAAAAACTTAGCAAAGTTTTAAAAAAATCAACTTAAAATTTATTAAGAAAATAAGAAAAAATCACCAAGATTTAATAACTAAATTTTTTAAGAAATAACGAATTTGAAAAAAAAATCTATTTTCTCGATCCGTAAAAGGAACGAAAATTTAGTGTTAATTGAACATGCTCTGGTCTAAAATGAAAGGAAAAAGCTTGCTTATCCCTTGTAACTTGCATGATAGTAATGAAAAATAGAAATAACCATTCTTAAGCCTTAACCATACATTTTCCTGATTTTTCTAAATTGCGCTTTTTTATATACTTAGAGAATTAAGAATTCAAATCCACACATTAGGAAAAAAGTATGTTTATTCAGAGAAAGTTTACTTTTATGTTATAGGTTTCAGGGTGATTCTACAGCGTAAGGACAATTAGAAATAATAATTTTGCTCAAATTTTTCCATGAATATGGATAAAATTATTTTTATGTATTCTCATGTGGTGATAAAATATTTCTGATATCGATATATATTTGAAAGAAAAAAGATTTTTGAAGAAAAATTATTAATTTCTTGCGTCACATGAGGGATATAACCATGGAATCATTATTTAACTTTATCAGTGGTCAGATTAATATTAATTAGTATATATTAATGGATCACCACAAATCCAAAGGAAAAGAAATATCATTAAAAAAAACTTTGGGTAAGTCGAAATGTGAGACAGCGTAATAGAGAGGCAAAAATTTATGAAATCGAAAAGTCTGGATGTGATCGATTCCAGATATATATATATATATATATATATATATATATATATATATATATATATATATATATATATATATATATATATATATATATATATATATATATATATATATATATATATATATATATATATATATATATATATATATATATATATATATATATATATATATATATATATATAAATATATATATATATATAGATAGATAGATAGATAGATAGATAGATAGATAGATTTTTTTAAGCAATATAAACGCATTATAAAGAGTAATTTTTATCTTAGGAAAATAATTCTTTATTTTGAAATATTGCATTTACTATCGTAATTGAATGCGTCCTGAAGAGAACCTTTACGTTTTCCCATTAAAAAAAAAATTCCAATTTATTTTATAATTCTTCTTATATATATATGGGCGAATCTCAGGAATCATTAGCCTATATATCTTCAAACTTTTCTTATAAATATATAGCATAATAAGCGAAAAATAATTCTAATAAAATTACAGGAATAACTATGCATTACTAACTTTAAGATACGTACAGTTTTGATCACGAGTAATTTGCTTTTGGCTTTCATTTCTTACTTCAATCCTACATTTGACAACATTTCATGAGTGTCGGTTAGAGTGTTTAACATACTTTTTTATTTTTTTTTTCAGTATGTTTTCTGCTTAAAAAAACTGAAAATCACTAAAAACATAATTTAGTAGCTCAGCTGTACTAGCATATTTTCTTGAATGATATTTTTCGTGAATATTGACGTTTTCAAACACTTAAAGTTTGTCGCCAAATTTTGGCACGTCAAACCGTAACCAGCGAAAATTGGAAAAAAAAGGTATACAATCGAATTCTGCGAGTTTTATGTTAGTGATATTCCAAAAGCTTATTCAAAGTAGAGCAAACTTGTATCATTATTATAGAGAAATATTTTTATTTGCAGTAATTATAAATTAATCGAATTTATCACAAACTGTCATTCGGTGAGGTAACAGTAACGATGTCAAGACCGTAACCAGACGCAGATCTAAAAAGTAAATGTTAAAATCAATCAAAATTTTGATCACACGTTTGACATTGCCTACTTTATATTCTGTGTTGTGTGCATCGCATTGCGTTGAATCTGAGTAAATTTTTCAAACTATTCCCTAGGTTGTCCAGACCGTAACCCTGTCAAACCGTAACCTCAGGATTTATTAATTGAATTTAACATATCAGAAATTAGTTTTTTCCCGATGTTTTACTAATTGAAGATATTTTTTGACTGAAAATAATTAAAGTAAGCCTTTTTACACATTTTATAACAATTTAACTTAATATTAAAATTTTTCAATTCATTTATGATACTAATAATTTTTGATGGAAAATAAAGAGTAAATATGGAAAATTCAAAATTTTTAATTTTTTGTTTATACTTAAAAGGGCATCAAAATTTTCGATGTTCACGATTATTTTCTGATATTTTATACATTTTCAAACAATTTTGGAGGTGTAAAAATAGTGTGCCTATTATTCTTTATTATTTTTTTTATTTATCAAAAGTTAAAGGTTCTAAAGATCTCTCTCTCTCTCTCTCTCTCTATATATATATGTATATATATATATATATATATATATATATATATATATATATATATATATATATATATATATATATATATATATATATATATATATATATATATATATATATATATATATATATATATATATATATATATATATATATTGCACTGGAATTAAGATTCTTCAAGATGTGTGAACACCTCGTTCACTTGTATAAAAAGAGAAAATGTCTTAGTTTACTTAACTCAAAGAAGGCTCATTCAAAACGACTTAAGAGATTTGAAATAATGGCTACTGTGAAGTACTTAGGGAAATAATGGTCAAATTTTAGTGCTGCATTAAGTGTGTGCTTATTTTGAAGAAAAAAAATTATCATACTGTTTATCTTATCCAATCCCAATCCCATGTTAAGATATACATCCCGAACTCAACTGCAAATTTTAAGTAAAAAAAAAATTAGATTTTTTTAATATGTAAGTCATCATTAATCCTATTGATTACTTATTCATAAATAGCTTCTAAACTGTTATATTTTTAGGTTAGAAATTCTAGTCCTGATAAATTTGAATTTCATTTATACTTTACTCAGCAAGGCTCGTGGGACATTATTAAAGTAAGTATTCGTTATTCTAATAATATTATTGTTAATAGTAGTTTGTAATTTGCATTATAATATTATTCATAGACTCATATGTAATAGAGTATCTAAGAGCTTGCATTCAAGACGATCCAAATGGATCTTAAGTATGGGAGATCCTAAAAACTTTGAGATATAATCCTTTGTAACATATTATAAGCAGGGTTGCAAAATAAAAAATAATAAAAAATCATCAGGCTGAAATGTTATCTAAGAAACCCAAATGCAATTCCATGAACAGCATTTTGGAGAAAAAAATTTTAGTTAATTATATTATATTGTCATTTTCTGGATCATCTTCAGCATTAGCCTCCTTTTTCTATTTCAAATGCATATTATTTCAATTTTATAAAAGAATAAATTTTTCAGTATCCCTTTTACACTGTAAAAAATTCCGGACCAAAAAGTACCGGCATACAGGTACTTTTTACCGTAATATCCATTTTTACCGGAACATGTCACGGAACAAAAAATTGACCATACCGTAATTTTTACAGTAATAATCACCGTAAAATCACTGAATCACTCGAATTAAATAAATATTAATGTAAAAATTACAGTATAACATTTCACGGGAAAAATGGCTTTTACGGATGATGCACCCACAACGCCGGTACTTTATACCGTAATTTGATTAGGAATTTTTTGCAATGCACCGTTATCATATTTTATTTATTTTTACTTTCTATCTAGAAAGCATTTACTAGGTTTTGGTCTTGATTCCAATTTAAATAGATTTAGAATTTTAATTTATCAATGTCTCACCCTTATTAAATGTTTTAAAGAATAAAAAGTAAGGGGACCTCCTTTTAATTACATGCATGAAGTCAAGGAATTTTGAGGATTTTTATTTCACTTTTGCTATGTCTTTGCCTTTGGGAATCCTTTCTGGTCTTTCTATGATATATCTTTTGAAGAATTTTAAACATATACGTACGCAAAGTTCTTTGTATTAATGGTTATATTTAAATAATCAAATTTTAATTCTTTTATAGGATGCTTTAGGAGAATCATATCCATTTCTGAAGCCACGAATCAAGCTAGGAAAACCTTGTTGGAACTTTTTATTCGAACAGTGGGCCATTATTTATAAAAAGTAAATTTCCTTTTCATTTTTTTTTAATTTATTAAGAAACTTCTTATGACCAGGATCTAGCATTTGTATTCTATACATTATTTTGTTTTGAGAAGGAACAAACACAGAAAAAATTTCAAAAAATGTATGAAAATCTTATGACAGTTTTCGATAGTTCATCTTTTTAAGAATATTGTTCCGAAATATTAAGTTGATTTTAGTAAAAATTTAAAAGTTAAAGCTTAATATATCGAGCGCGGCACGCAACACAAGACGCGCTATGACATGTATGAGCCAGTAAACTTGAGTGTTCAGTTGATGAAATGGATTTTCTCACTCCTATCAAAACATTTTTGTGAGCCGTGATGGCTCAGGGGATAGAGCACTCGCCTCCCATTGAGGTGATCCGAGTTCGAGTCTCAATGGTGGCTGGTCATTACAAATTCCCCATCCGGCTCGCACCGACCACAGTGCTGACGTAAAATATCCTCAGTGGTTGACGGATTATGGATAAGCGTCCCCTTGCCGTCAAGCTAGCCATGGGAGGTTTTAGTGGTTTTCCTCTACATGAAACGCAAATGCGGGTCAATCCAATTAAAAAGGCCTTCAAGAAGGTGAATTTTTCCCAATACTTGATCCCGGAGTTCTCTTGTCTTCTGGATAAAATTCAAAATCACAAGGCTGTGGATAGTTGAACATTGGTAGTAGTAAACTCGAAAATTGGGTCGGTTGTTCAACGATGGTTACAAACAAAAATAAATAAAAAACATTTCAGTAAAATGCTATCATTTTAACTATTTTGTTGAAATAATTTGAATAAATTATGTACAAAAAGAATTAATAGTACTTTCAATATAAATAGTTGAAATTGCAACTGATTGAGCTGTAATATTTTTTGATGAAGGTTACAAATAGTTATTGACAGTTTTGGAGCAATTAAAAATAAATTCAGGTGCAGCAGCCAAAGAAGATGCTTAAAATGAAAAAAACCGCAGAATTTCAACTGCTATTCTAAAAACATAAGAGGCGTCATATGAGGGTAGATCAACAAGAAAAACGTCGAGAATAGCACTTGAGGTTGCTGAAAATGACGGAGAAGAAGCATCTTATAGACTCTGTATTGATACACTATAGTTAATCGCAAAATTTTATATATTTATATGAATAATCGATCACAAAACTCTACAAGCAGTTTACTACTCGAAACTATGTTTCTCTAACTTGCTGCAACTCCAACTAGTACAGTTTAAACCGATTTACTTCAAATTTTGACGCAATGTTCATAATAAATATAGATTTTGTTACGAGCAAATATGTTTTTAATTGGGTTGACTGGTTTTGAGTAATCCACGAAAATGTAACTTATTCTATGTCATTTTGTAATAATTTTTTTTTCAAAACTCCGCTATTTTTGACTGAAAAGAAAATTTCTTTTAAATCCTACTTGTAACAAAAACTACATTCATGTAGGTTAAAAAAATTAAAGCATTGAAAAAATTATTTTTTTCTACTTACGTGTATAGCAAGCTATGAATAAACTAAAGCAAAAAGCAACGTAAATAAATTGCAAATGAAAATACATAAATGATTGGATTTTGACACAATATTCACAAACGAAATGTTTGAAGTTATGGATAATTCAAAAAATAAGTTATAAACATTGATGTAAGTGCTTTTTTTTTTAAAAAAAAAAAAATTTATTTTTAACTTGATAAATTGAAGATTAAAATATGCACAGTGGGATTTAAAAAAATTCATTAAGTGTATCATGACCATTGCAAAACTTATTAAAAATATCCTTCTTTTTTACACTTTTGCTTTGTGTTGCTCTTTTAAAAGCAAGGTTTAATGTATTGTAAATTCAGTTGATTTGTTTGTGTACTATTTAATATATAAATTTTTTATGCAACAAAATGGTTGTACGCAAATAATGGTTATTAATATTTCGGAGCGTAAATATTATGGAAAAAAATTGAAGAAAATGTTTTTTTTCTGGCTGCAGGAGAATTTTTTTTAACCTGTATTAGATACTTTCGTATCTCTGATTTCAAATCTGCAATAGGCTTCTCTCGGCAAGCTGCAGTTTTTTTTTTAAATGACATTTTTACTGACATTTTTTGTCGAAAAGTACAGATTTCAAAACGTTATATAAAGCAGGGGGTCGCATAAATGTTGCAACAAACTTCTAGAGAAGTTAGGACACATAATTAGGATGGATTAAAATTCCATCGTAACCAATGCCCGTAAATATCATCCTATGCAGCTAGAGGCGCTTCCCTATTATATTATGGATGCCTATGCGAACTAGGATCCTATATTATGGATGCCTATGTTTCTTCGTGTGTTTCTGAGCAAGTCATAATATGGAAGCATTTCAGCGAAAAATAGACTAAAAATATTATTTTTTTAGAAAATCTGTAGTCTTAGAAGCACGTCTAAATTGAAATCCTAACACCCGAATTATGCAAGATCAAGTATATTTATATAAATGCGGCAAAACATTTGTTCTCTAGTGCTATTGAAAAATATATTCTAAAACTTATGTAATTTTTCTCATTCTCATGTATAATACTTTTTATATTTCAGGGCTGATATTGGCTTGTTTTGCTGTGGACCGGAAAATTTAGGAAAAAATATTCAATATTTCAGCCAGAAATGGAGCAATAAAGGTTGCCACTTCGCATTTCATAATGAAACATTTTAGTAATTTTTTTTTTGATATGAGACGTAATAAAATGTTTTTTGCTTTAAATAATGGATGTTTATAATATTTGTTTGTTACCTAGTCCAAATTCTTAGATGTGAATAGAGTGGTACTTTTTTGCGGAGAAAAATAAATGTTTTTTTTTTCTTTTTCAGCGCTCTTTGCATGGTATGACTGACATTAATTAAAAGGCTTCGGGCTGTAAAATGATAAGCCACATTTTTTTCAAAGATAACATTTTCCCATCAAACTGCTCCTTGGTGCTATTTCCAGATAAGCTTCTAAAATCTCCCCTAGATAACAGTACACGGAAACATCTTATTTCCTGCATAGAAATTGTTGTATTTCTCTTCAAAAATATTGGGTTGTTCGGAAAGTAATTTCATTTTTCGTTGGGAAAATGAAAGACAATTTTCGTATAATGAATAAATATTTTATTAAAATATATATTGGTCATTCTGATCCAACACCTTTTGCCATCTTTCTGGTAGTAGCATGATTCCACGCTCATAAAATTTTTGATCTTTGCTGGCAAAAAACTAATCCAGGTGATTTTAGACCTCGTCATTTGAAGTAAAAGTTTCACAGTCCAAAAAATTTTGCAGTGACCAGAACAAATAATAATCCGAAAGCACGCCAGATCTAGAGAATATGGTGGGTGTTGCAGTGTATCCCATTCAAGCTGTAAAAGCTTTTGGTGAATGACTAAACTTGTATGAGGTCTCGCATTATCTTGGTGGAACACTAAACCTTTTCTGTTGATTAATTCTGGCCTTTTCTGTTGAAGTGCATCATTCAGTTTGTTAAGCTGACGACAGTAGACTTCCGAATTAATTGTTGTGTTATCCGGTAAAAGCTAAAAACAATCCTTTAAAATTCCACCAAGCAGACAGCATCACCTTTTTTGATGGATATTGGCTTTCGAAATACTTTGAGCCGGTTCATCTTTTTTGCTCCATGATCTCTTGCGTTTGACATTGTTATAGACAACCCATTTTTCGTCCCCAGTAATGATATGCTTCAAAAATGGATCATTTTCGTGACGTTTGAGAAGCGAATCACAAACCTTAACCAATTTCTCTCCGTGAGAGCATGGGGAACCCACATATGTTATCTAGCTTCAAGGTTAAACCCAGGCCTTTCAAATGATCATAAACAGTTGAATTCGATAAATTTAACCTCTCACAGATCTCACGTGTTGTTAGTTATAGATTTGCATCAACTAATGCCTTTATCGTGCCTTTATCAGCTTCAACCAGCCTTCCAGAACGTGGTACATCTTCGACATCAAAATTGCCATATCGAAATTTTGCAAACCAGTTCTGGCACCGGCGTACTGTCAACTCATCTTCTCCATACATATCGGTTAATTTCTTTCTGGTATGAACAGCATTTTTTCCTTTTCTACAGTAAAAAAGTAAAATAGGACGAAAATGCTGCTTATTGCTCTCCATATTTAAAAGGGCACCAACCAAAAACTACTGCTTGGAATTAATTGAACATTTTCACCCACAAGCCTTGCTATATCAGCTCTCAAAACATATAATGATAATGCGGCTTAAGGGTGAAGTTGGGTTCGAAAAAATGCAATCAAATCCTCTGTCGAAGAAACGAAATTACTTTCCGAACAACCCGATACTTTTAAAAGGCATTTTATTGAGTAATTTGAAAAATGTGGCTCTTCATCGCATTACCCAAAGCCATTCATCTCTTTTACAGTGCTTGATGTTAAGATGGTGAAATATTGATCTCTTTGTATTATTTATAAATAGAAAATAATTTTCTGTTTGTGAAAATTTGATGACTTCTTATCAGGGAAATATTTCGATACATACCCATTTGGTGCTAAGATATATGAGACATAAGAACAACTTCACAAAAAAAAAGAGATTGTTTATTTTAGTTGTGACAAATTTTGAACATTTGGTGTCAATTTTAGATGGTCCTACAATCAAAGAATTGTGTCAAAGCACAGGCATGACAGTGGAACTGCCTAATTCTTTTTTTTTCCTGTTGAATATTTCACTTTTTTAGATTCAAAATTCTTTGTTTAGGAGCAGAACACCCCTTTTTAGTGAACTAATCATAGTACTTAATTGTTTTTAAATGAACCTTGCAAATATTGTTTAGAAAATATTTATCAATTCAGTTACAACTTACAAAGTGATCAAAAAGTAATAGCTGATGGCATTGACTTGTAAAAAAATAGCAGAAAAAAGCTTTCAATTCACTGCCCATTATTTTTTTTAAATTTATTTGCTTAAAAAAGAGGCAACTTAGACTGGTGTTTTAGATTATATATAAGAGTTTAATGCTGCGACCCAGGCTCAGAGGTCTATATGCCAGAAGACATGATCCGACGTGCGGGAGCACACCCGCAACAGCGGAAGAGTACCAATCAATACGTGGCACTAATGCACAAGGTCCCGAGCCATGCACGAGAAGAACACCACATTCAAAAAATGCGAGCACAAGACTCATGATCCAAAAACCACATGGCAGTGATGTCAAACCAGCTGCAGAAATAGACAAACAGTTCGAGAATAGATTATATTTTTAAAAAATTTTCACGTAATAGAATTGTTTTTCCATTATGTGAAAAGCAATGATATTGTGTGTTTGCTTAAACTTGCAATTTGACATCTTAAACTCTAAAAAATTGAGACTGTTTTAATAACAGGACTAACGTTTGATCAAATGAATATAATGACGTAAAAAGCTTTATTTTTTATTTATTCTGTTTGGCATTTGGGTGATTTTTATTTCAAAAATTCATAACTGTGACTCTAATATTTTTCTTTTATTTAAAAAATACATTTTGGATAATGTCTAAAAAAATAGTTTTTTTCCATTTATGAAAATTACTTGTTTATAACAAGAATTTAAAACAACAATGTAAAAAATTTTGGTGTGTAGTTTCCACCATTTTTATTGGTGAGGTAAACTAAAATTTTTTGTCATGCATTCGTCACATTTTTTCTTTATTTTTTCACTGTTACAGTTTTATTTATTTATTTATTTATATTTTGTTTGTTTACGAACAACACATGTTTTCATGCATATTAGAATTAATTTAATAGCTTCACTGCAAAAACATTTCTCTAAAAAAAAACACATTTTTAGTAATAAATTCGCACTAATTTTTCCAAACAATCATTTTTTTGTCTATTTTCTATAATTTTTTTGCATGATAACTACAGTTCTGTGTACTTAAGAAAGTATTTAGTTTACCTCAACACCGAAACTAATGACAACTATAAACCAAAATTTTTTACAGTGTATTTAGCGTTTTTTTCTATTAATTTTTTTCTGATTTTCAAAATTCACCTAAATTAAATTTCAAGCTCTAAACTGTAACTAAATAATAAAAAAATTTATTTGAGCAAACTTTCTTTGATAAAAATATATTTGGCAGACATTTATCAAAAAACGATTTAGTATTCTTCAGAGTAGTCATAATCATCTTCAGTTTGCATTGTACTTGACACATATGTGATTGTTGTTGGTTCTTGGACTGAAAGTTTTTCCAAAAGTTCCTTGCAATATGAATGAGTTGTCACATTTAGTTCATTCGAAATGACGTCACCATCTGTATCCACACAGAAGCATTTGGCATTGCGAACACACTGAGTGATATTGTAATTTCCATATTTATTACATTTAAGTGCAGGGTACTGAGCATGCATTGCTGCTTTTTCATTTTCTCTTGCACAATCTGGAATTAAAATTAAGTAATCATTTCTTACATATACAATGCATTTCGTTTACAACGCTATAAATAAATTTCATTTAAATTTACAAATTTATGCTAAGTATTTAATGTGTTTCTTAAAAAAAACGCTTTTATGCATACTTGTATGTGTATGTTCTGTATACATGCACGCATTGGTATGTGTTGTGTATTTAAGCTTTATTTCTTGCATATAGAAGGTATTGCGTAATCTTCGCCATTAACGCATTTATGCTAAGTTTTTAATGTGTTTCACACACATTTATGTTTGTATGCATGCGTATGTTTTGTATGCATACATGCATGTGTATGGATTATGCATTTATGCATTATTTTTTGTGTACTCAAGTTATTGTTGTATCAATAAAAGTTATTTAAATTAACTCATTTATGCTAAGTGTTTAATGTGTTTTTAGAAAAAACACATTTATACATGTATGCGTGTGCATGTTATGTATGGTCTGTATGCATGGGTGCAAGTGTATGTGTGATGCATTTATGCATTATTTCCTGCATACACGAAGTATTCCGTAATCACCGCTATCAATAAATGTTATTTAAATTAACACATTTATGCAACAAAAATAACTATTTCAAATTCCAACAATCACTATTGTATAAGAGAACATCAAAACAAATTTGTTTATGCGGAAAAAAAGAGAGAAGTTGAAAGGCAATAAACTAGACACATTTTCAAGTTTCTAGCAGCAATTAAACTGGTTTTGATTCATTATGCCTTTAAAGATAAATCTAACTCAATACAGTGACAGAAATTTTGCAAAAGTGACAAAATAGTAATTTACGTCTAAGCATTTAGTTTGGTTTTTAATGTCGGACAAAAAGTACACTAATATGCTATTAGCGACGCGAAAGGTACAGTAATGGGTTATTAACACTAATGGGCTAGGGTTCTTCCTTAGTGATGATTAGTATACAATAATACCGTTTTTCACGCAATACATTACCTAAATTTAGATAGGAGGACAGATGATGGTAGTGATCAGCCGACCTCCACACCACGCTCCCGAACCACCTAATCATACCAAAGTACCATAGACATTACATTAGAGTAGGTTCCGAACCACTAAGAAACACTACGAGAAAGTGTAGACGAATTGTTATTTTTTTGAAAAAGGAGCATTAAAAAACGGTTATTTTTGCTTGGTCTTCGAGGGAATTCAGTTGGTTTTGAAACTAAATATAGCAACCAAGGAAGCAGCAGGAATTTTTTTAAAAAAAGATCTCATTGATATTCCTGAAAGGTATTTTTCAGAAAAAAATCAGACAATCGTTTCTTTTTCCTGTAACTCAACTGAAAAATAAAATTTATCATTAAGGAAATTCTTATTATCCATGACATCAAGAGACATCGATGACATCATTAAAGAAATTCTTATTATAGATGGCATCATTACTGACAGAAATATTGCTTAAGATCCTTCAAACCATAAGAAAACCGGAAAATTCAACGAACTTAGCCCATAACATCATCGAAATATTCTATGCAGGGTGTTTCATGATGAAGTAAAATAAAATATAATCCATAAGGGGTCACAAATTAATAATTAAACTAGGAAGAAACAAAAACACTATCAAATCACACGGGAAGTCTGGATGAAAAACATCAAAACCAGCTTTTTTCAGCAAGATTTTGTACCACTTTCCTCAATAATGATTCGTTAGATTTTTTTAGCGTTTTTACTTCGTCCTCACTTAAATATTAATTTGTGACCCCAATTGCATATGATTTATTTTACTCAGATAACTACGAGGAGTCTGAAAACAAATATTATGGGTAGTGATTAAGGAACACACACAATTCAGAAAAAGAAGGGGAAAAAAACGGTAAAAAGTTCAAAAGTCTGAGTTAAAAAGTTTACTTCGTAATACTTTACGTTATCGACTTTATGTATATACAGTTCAAACCACTCTGACCACGCTAAGTGACTTTTGATCCAATGATCGGATCTTCATGTTCTTGGACTCAATCTTAATGGTTCGAAAAAGTGATCTCATAGATGTTAACTGATTAATACAGAAGATATTTTAAGTTACGAAATTAGACACAAAAACGTACTTTTTCTGAATGAACATACTTTTTTTTCGATAGATTCCGATTTCTGACACCCAAAATATAGGGGGTAGCTATAATGTTGAAAATATGGACCAAATAGTTTAGTCTGGGGAGCGGTCTAAAGCTTATTCCCTTAAATGTTAATTTTACTTTTTGAGTATTTCACCATACCTCTAGAAATTTTTAAGTGAATTAAAAGATTTTTGCGCAAAATTATAAAATTCATTTATCCAAAGGCAATTTCATGCAAAAAAGAATTTTTTTTCAGTAAAGATTTATTATTTTTTATTATTTTATTTAATAATAGTCGAAAATATTTTGAACTGCGAGGTATACAACTTTTTACATCATTTTAAAGAATGTAATTTTACATGGCAAAACGCTACATTTGAGCGAAATCGTTGAGTATTTCCCGAGAAATTGAATTTTAAAAAAGTCATATTTATAAGTCGTAGTTTTCCAAAATCCGTCAAAAAAAAGGCATGTTTATTCAGAGAAAGTAAGTTTTTCTATCTGATTTCGTAACTTAAAATATCGTCCGCACTTATTAGTTGGAATATTTGAAGTCAGCTCTTCGAACCATTAAGCTTGAGTCCTAGAAAGCGAAGATTCGATCATTAGATCAAAAGTTATTCAGGATGATCTGTTTCTTATTTGCCCACTTCGTTATATTAACCCACTAACACCTAAAGTCAGTTTTAGGGATAATTCTGAAAATTCATCATTATCTTACTCAGGTTATTTTAAGCTTAATTTTTTCAAGTTTTCTTTAAAACATTGTAAATAGCATACTTATTCCAGATTCCTGTTTATTAATAGATTAAGTATGCTTGCATTTGGTTGAAAGTCTAACCTTTATTTTAGTCTCTCTCACTTTTTTTTTCTTTTTTTTCTAACGCTAAAATAGTTATTTGCAATATCAAAAAAAGGAATAATTACTTTATTTATTTGCATTAAAAAATATGACTGCTGAGTTGAGAGACATTTTAATAAATTTAGAAAAGGCAATCTTAGAAAATATAACATCAGCAGGAAGCTAATTTAAAAACACATTTTCTCATTAAAAACTACTGTCATACTTAATGACCTGCTGACGGAAATTTCGTGCTTTTTCAAAATATCATTTGTCACCATCATTCACTAAGCTCTTTAATTATATGATTTCTTTTTGTCTAGATAATTTAAAATTTTGATCATTTTTCCCCTTACGTTTCTACATTTTGAAACAGTTTCAATTAAGATCAAAAACTATTCAGACAGAATTTTATAGTAGTTGATATTTATAATTTATATACAAACTTTTAATGAAAAACTGTGGTTCTTGCATCAATAGATTTTATTTTATTACCGGCGCTGAACCGTCGACCCAATTCTGAGTTTACGACTAACCATATTCCACTCTGTAGCCTCGTAATTTTGAACCCAACCCAGTAGACAAGGGAGTTCTGGGATAAAGCATTGGGACAAACTAGCCTTCGTGGAGGAATTTTTAATGAAACTAACCCACATTTGTGTTACATGGAGAGAGGAAAATCACGAAAAACCTCCCCCCACAGTTATCTAAGAAGATTCTAACTCATGATCCGTTTACCACTGACCATATTTTATGTAAGCACTGTGGACGGTGGGCGTCAAAATTTTAAAGACATATTTCAATTGTGTAAAAGTATACAGTTTTTTTTCTGTTTATTTATTTGACTCAATTTAGGATGAGTTGATGTGCACACCTCTTAAAACGCGTAATAATCTGTAGATATGATAGAAGCGTTAATTTTCCTTTAATCCCATCCTTATTATTATTATTTTGTTGAAATAATGTCGTCGATGAGCTAAAAAAAAATATGGACTAGTAAATGTTTTAACAAAGTTTCCACGTCTTAAACTAATATATGATACAATCTTTTCAACTAAACAAAAAATATACAAACTTTTGAATTTAATATAGTTCATGAACGAGAGTGTTTAGTACCCAACATTTAAAAAAAACAGTCAATCCTATATACAGTTTTTGTTTAATTAGTTGTTTAATTAGTTTTGTTTAACCAGTTTGAAAAGTTTTGATTTGAATAAAAAGCGCACAAGCCGTTGCATTCTCATTTGTTAGAGAGCAATTTATTGTTCCAATGGCTTTAGCTTTGTTAATTTTTGAACATCAATTTAATATTTAGGATTTCCATTTTTGGAAGTTAAATAACTGATAAAAAAAAATTTTTAACTTTTAGCTTAGTTTCTCGTTGGTTTTCATTACCTTTCGTTTCGATGGCTCTTTAATAGCAGTAATATTATTTAAATAAATACATTTATAGCTATAAAACTAATTCAAATCGCATACCACAGTTCATTTCAATTGATTCTAAACTATCTGCCGTAAAATAACTTCTAATTTCTAATTTATCTTTGTTAATTTTTGGAACATCAATTTTATATTTAGGATTTCTATTTTTGAAGTCAAATAACTGATTAAAAAAATTATTTTAATTTTTGCCCTAGTTTTTCATTGGTTTTCATTACCCTTAATTTTGATGGCCCTTTAATACTAGTCAATTATTTAAAAAAATACATTTAGAGCTATAAAACTAATTCAAATCACATACCACAGTTCATTTCAATAGATTCTAAAATATCGGCTGTAAAATAACTTCTAATTTCTATTCCTTCTTCATCTGTGCAAGAGCATCTGTTGAAAAACATTTAATTAAGAAAATTCTTCAACTGCAGAATAAATTTCATGTTATTTTTCGAAAAATTTCAAGCTTTATGATTGCGTCAAATTCATTTTGCCATTCTAGCCAGCAGTTTTAAGGGATCTGCGGTGCAGTGAAAAAACCTTAAAAGAAACTCAGAAGTTTAAAAAGTATTTGAAAGATGGAGTTTAAACTTACATGTTTTGTGAGAGAACTCCACAAAAATTGAATTACAGTAAAGTTTCTTTAAAATTGAAAGACTTTTAATATTTTATAGATAATAAGCATAAACAGGAACAAGCACAGTCAATTGAGGTTTACACAAAAAGTGTCCGAAAATCGCCGCCCTTGAAATATTTTTAGAACCCCTGTCAAAAGTGATGCCAAAAGTTATAAAGATTAGGTGAGCTAATTAATATTCAAAGGGAGAGAAACAAAAGCGTTATTAAAATTAGACAAATCACTATTGAAGAAGGTAGTATTGAATACATCAAAGTCAGTTTGATTGTCAAAGAACACTTGAAGGAGTTTTTCATTATCGCCTTTAAACTGCTTTCCGTTTCTTCCAATAATGATAAAGAATTATAAATTCTTATTTTCTCCTTCCTTGTTCATGATTGCCTTAAATTGCATAGCTTTTCTCCTTTTTTTCTTCGTCTAAATAATAATTTGAGACCTCTA
Organism: Parasteatoda tepidariorum; assembly: GCF_982258835.1. Taxonomy (NCBI): domain Eukaryota; kingdom Metazoa; phylum Arthropoda; class Arachnida; order Araneae; family Theridiidae; genus Parasteatoda; species Parasteatoda tepidariorum. Next base: position 18,209,847 of record NC_141765.1, read on the forward strand.
ATGTGTTTACTTATTTACTTCATTTTTAAATAAGGATTCCAAAAACATGCATTAAGGGCTGTAATTACCGAACTCCCATTATAAAATATTAAAATGACTTAGACAATTCATACTATTTGTATTTATTTTTTATTTCGCATCTTTAATTCTGCCACAATTTTCTCATTGAGAAATTGTTTTGCATATTCAAGAATTTGTTACTCACAAATATGTACACACAAAATGTGCTTAATTATTTGGTAATATAAATTCAGATTAGGATTTGTCTAATCAGTTCCTAAATTACAAACCTAATTGAACTAAAACCCTAAATTATTTGTAATTCCAGTTAATAAATGTATTTATATTGCATTACATATTTGTATTTCTTAATTGAGCAACAATTTTTTTAGCAAAAATTTATTTATTTTGCTAATAATTGCAGTTAAAGAAATTAGTTATTTCAATCTGTTACAACATAAATAAAACATGATAAATAATTTTTAGTTGAATGGTTGTTTAAATAAGCACATATTGCCACTGCAAAATTTAAAAATTAAAATAAAATAAACAGTAACAGAACAGACCCCATCTAATTACTTACATAATTCATTGGTTTTAAACAATCATTATATTTGGATTTTATAATTTGTACTGATTTTAGAGATTAGAGATAATAACTTAACTTGTCCTTTCATTGACTGATTATAAATTAAGGAAAATATGAAAAATGAAAAGCTTCTTGGTAGAAATTACATTGTGTCGTTCCACAAAAGGAGTCAACGAGTCACGTGATGGGGTTGCTGGTTTCGGCGTATAATGAATGTTTCGTAAGCAGTCTACCTATAGTATAAGTCGATAATTGATCCATTTGGATGCTTTCTCTTTTCTTGGAGGTGTTGCTTTCTTGGAGGTGTTGCTTAACTTGGTTTTTCAAAGCTCTGCGGCCAAGGAAAATAAAAAAAACCTCAGTTTAAGTGCTTTACACTTAAATCAAAGAGATGATTTTAATCTATATTTATCATCTTGCTGTGAAGAATTATCTGAGCTTCAGAACAAACAAATAACTTAAATATTTCAAAAGTTATTAAAAAAAATTTAAAAATCAGCAATTTGGTGACATTTTTTTCACTAGATGAAAATTAACGTTATAACTGCCTTATCATCAATTTTTGCAAATTTTTATTAGCCCAGATAATGCATTGGAGCAAGTTTTTAAATATTAAAAGACGAGACCATAAACGCTTTTCATTCTCACAAAACTGTAGTATTTCTCTACATTGACGTTTTGCGCCATTTTCACAATAAGTATAGACAACGCTGGCATTAGATAGGCTTAACTCGACCTAGCAGTTTTGAATTTAGTGAAATAAAAATACAAGTTTAAAAATCCATGAACAGGAAATGATAAATGGGAAAACGCCCCAAACAGCGTAAAATGATAAGAGTTGCATTGCAATTCTCGTTCTTTATGATGCGTTGTACCTCCCCTCTGAATTTGGAGCCATTGCACTGAATCACCATATAGAATGTTCAATTTAGTGCATGTACTCTATATGGGTAAAACAAATGTATACCTGCTTGAATCGCATTGTGTAGGAGAGAAAGTTCCATCAGGATCACATTCTACTGTCTCCAAACCTATAACTTTGATTCCTTTTAATAAGAACTGATTGCGAAGTTTTCTCGCCCTGATTAATTCTTTTTCGCATGGTTTCAAGTAGGATACTATTGGCTTTTTCTTGTCATCTAAATAGCAAACATATAATCTTATTATTTACGAGAGCAGAGAAAGAAATTGAAAATAATAAAACTACATTAGCATAAAAACATTTGAATATTTGTGAAAATTAAAAAACTTTTATTTCTGGCATTCAATTTAACACTATTTCCACTATGATTTTGTGTATATCTAGTTCAACCAAAAAGTGTCTTACAACTCTTTGTGTTTGTTGTTGTAATGACACTTGGACAAACCTAGCTCGCTAGCCATTGACCTTTTGCGAATTAAGTCAGGAAGGGACGCTTTCAGTTTGAAAAGAGAGCACCACAAAGGTGGAAGTACGTCTTAGCTCAGAACTCCGCGTATAGTCCACAGCACCACTCATTCTCGAAACAATTTCTTCAATTCAGACATAGATCTGAAGGAAAAGAACATTTTTTTCAGATCTCTGTACCCATGGTACTGCTCAGAGACCCATCACAGGACGATTCCAAAGATTTTACAAGCACGTATATCGCACGTACTCGGTAGGTCTCAGCAGAGTCGAGGATCGAGCCCCGGCTCCTCCAGATCGGAGTCCGATTCTCTAACCACTGTGCTACCACGGCCCATAGCTTTGTGCTTAAAATTACTAATTAGAAATTGTCGATTTAAATTAGATAATTTGAGCGATATATTTATTTATAAGTAAATGCATATTGCTGTGCCGACTCTGTGCTTTTCAATTTTTAGAACTGGAATGATCAACACTAAAAAGAAACATGCCGAAACTCAAGCAAATATCAAAGTTATGAGTACTTAAAAGAATATCAAAATTATAACTCCCGTATTTTAAGTCAAAACTAAAGTCAGTACTTCTTAATAAAATTATAACATTTTACAACAAATTTGAACGTTTTTTCTGCCTTTCAGATGAATCTATTTGATCTTTAATTGTTATTGTGCTGTATTGTTAAAATTCGTAAAGTCGCCAATCTAAAATGTGGATTTTGGGGAAAACGATGCTTAGTAAAAAAGAATTACAGATAATGGTAAAATAATTACTGATTCGTTATTTTTAACCAAAAATGTACAAAAAACACATCTTTTCATCAAAAAAACATTTTTCATATTGAACAGTGTAATTCTTATTATGCCGCAAAATCGTAATGATATAAAATCGTTTGAATATAAACACTGTTATGAAACACTTTAAGGTGTTAAAAGACACCTTATGATTGAAATAACTGTCCACATGAATATTATATTTTTTTACCCTGGATGAGGTGGAGAAAAATATCACTGAATCAATTTACACATAATTATACTGCAGTGTAATAGAAAAATCAACGCAAATTGCAAAAAATTCAAAATTGAGATTTCTCTGAATAATTCAAAATTTGGCATTTTTGTGTGATAAGCTACTTATTGCAAAAAAATTAGTTTCTAAAATTAATTTTGTTTTATCAGTTTTTTGAAATTCTATTTTAACATTAATAGCATTAACAATAGAAAGAAAATAGTCGTCAAGCCACTTTTCTAAAAATCTACCGTGAAACTCTTACGTTGTTATTTATGCCACTTGCCAATACCAGCAAGCCTGATTGAAATTAAGCGAATTCTTAAGGCAGAAGCTGCGTTTCTTGTTTTTTCAGTCACGTCATCTATGGCCAAGAATACGACTTTAGCCACACACACGTATCAGCCCGTTTTACAGAGAGGACCCAATCATACTCAATTCATTATTCCTCTGATCGTAATTTTGACTTGAACCAGAGAACGATCAATCTCCAATTCAATGTCCCTAGAGGTATTTATTTGTTAGGGGAACTAGGAGTACTTTGGACCCCACAGATATAAAGTGCACCAGTCACCATTTAAAACAGAGGAGTCTTTGGCTGACGGGGATTCGAGATTGAAAGTTATAATTTTAATTAGCAATAAATTCAGAACGTACCAGTCAGAAATCGATTGAAACTTATATTAAATTCGGTATTATAAATTGCATGGTTGAGTTTCAATTTTAATTGGAGCACTCTAACAAATTGAAAAGTGGTTACAAGATTTGCACCTCACAAATAAGTAAACAGACAGATGTGAAAGCAAGTTCAGTTTAAAAAAATCTGTATATAATTTCCTATTTTGGTTCCCTCTACCTGTGATTAAATGTACTGGGAATACAGGGTGTTTCATAAATAAGACCACCCTTAGTATGTATTTTTAGAAACCTTATCAGAAATTAAAATAAAAAATGCACACATCGGGAATCTTAAATTAATACTTAAGCGTGGAAAAAACAAAAACGCTTTAAAAACCTGACAAATAAAGTTACATGAAGGTGGGAGTAATAAAAAACAAGAGAGCTAGTAATAAAAAACAAGATTGTGAGAATTTGAAGACAATTATTTGAAACACCTACGAGTTTCAATCCTTGCACTACTGTAATTAATCAGATTTCTATACCGCTTTGTTTTTCTCTCAACAAAATATTAATTCATGACCCCAATCTGTATATTCTTCCTTGTTTTCAATTTTGATATAGACTCTAAAAAATACATATTAAGTTGCAGTCTCTACAGAACATCCCGTGTATTGAAATCTTTCTATATGACGATATTATGTAACAATCATTTCGTACTTTACATTATATCTGTTCATTATTTTTCATCATCTTTTTACATTTGAGACTTTTACGTTACATATTTATTACATTATTTTTAACTTACAACATGGTAACTTGTCTAAATGATCCATCCGAACTATTCTTCCTTCAACTTCACCAGTTTCAGTATTTGCGCAGTAACAAAGGTTGTCGATGCATTGAATTTTTTCATAATCTCCTGTAACAGTGCAATGCTCTTGAGGTCCTGTCATAAAGGTATCTTTTTCCTTTATTTTCAGATTATGTATATGTTGTGAGCATTCTAGAAAATACATTAAACATATTGAATAAAACACCTATTATTTGGATTAAACTTTAAAAGTTTATAAAAGGGCTTTGAAAAATAGAGTAAAATAAAAGTGCTCTTTTCAATTCATAAAGGTGTCATTTGTCTTTATTTTCAGATTATATATATGTTGTGAGCATTCTGGAAAATATATTAAACATATTGAATAAAATACTTATTATTTGGATTAAACTTTAAAAGTTTATAAAAGGGCTTTGAAAAATAGAATAAAATAAAGGTGCCCTTTTCAATTCATAAAGGTGTCATTTGTCTTCATTTTCAGATTATGTATATGTTATGAGCACTCTAGAAAATATATTAAATATTTCAGATTAAGCACTTAAAATGTTTATTAAAGTTCTTTGAATAATAAAGTGATGGGATAAAAGGTGAAATATTTTCATAAAACTTATCATTAATATTGTTTCATGGTTGGTACTTAACAAATTTCCATTTAATAATAGCTATTGACACAGAAATATCTCATTCCTTTCATAGACATAGCAGTGTTTTTCCCCCGAAAACAAACTTAAAAATGGCTCACCCGATATTATAAAAGACGTTTCCATCAAATCTTTACATAAAACTAATCCTTAGTATTGTTCCTAAAAGGAATTTTAAAAATTTCCATTTAATAATAGCACATAACGCAGAAACATCTGATTTCTAACATAGATATTGTAGTGTTTTTTCCTGAAAACGAACTATAAAAAGCATTCTCCCGAGCGATTTGAAAATTTGGCTTATATTTTTATTGCCCTAAGTCTTTCACTTTTTAAATAACAAAACGAATTTTTTTTAAGAAATAAGTAAAATGACCTAAAAGAAGCGTTCAATATACTACATATAGATTTGATTACTGATAACAAAATGAAAATTATTCATCTCTAATTTTAAAAACATATACTTACTAGGAATAAGACTTCTTAATACAATATTATATTTTAGTATCCAGGGTGTTCCGTAATGACCACCCTTAATGTTTAGAATCCTTGTCTAAAATGAGGTTAAAAGAAAACACACAATACAGATCGTAGATTAACATTCAAGCGAGAAAAAATGCAATCAAAATCTGTCAAATTACTATAGAGGAAGACAGAAATAAGGACATCGAAATCTGTTTTATTGCTGTGTGCAACAGAGGGGATTTGAAAAGTTTTTACTATTAACTAAATCTAGTTTCAACTGGTTATAAAACCGGTCTTAATATATTTCATCCTGTTTTCCACACTAGTGATTTAATAGCATAACGTATATATTAAAGGCGGTGATTTTGAAACACCCAGTATAATGCTTACAAACAACTTATTTAATGAATTTCACACTTTTATTGTTCCTTTTTCCATTGTTTCTTTTTCTACTGTTTCTTCCTCTTCAAAAAAAATAACATTAATCCTTTCGAATAAAAAATTATTCTTTAAATATTCTAAGTTGTTTTATTATCTTATTAAAAATTATTCTAAATCAATCTACACTGCTATCCTTAAACTGAAAAATCAGGGTATGAGTAGTCTACTTTACATTGAAATAAATTCATAAAAGTGTAAATTCCCATTTATAAGCGATAGATGCAATCAGGATAATATGAACCCAATAGTTTAGTCACGGAAGCGATTGAAAGTTTGAGCCCTTAATGTTAATTTCCCTTTTAGCGTATTTCTTCACGCATAACTTAATTGATAGTTAATAAATTGATTAAGATTAGTACTTAGAACGTGAAAATCTGATCATTAAAACGAAAATTATTCATGATGATCTTTTTTTTTCTTCATACAAATCAAATCATGTATTAAAGAGAAAAAAAATTCAAGTATGTCATATCAAAAAGCTAAACAAAAATTTTCTTTTTCAAAAACCATGATGGTGTTCCCTGTTAAATGAATCAATTTCAAGCAGATACATGACATATTTTGCAAGCAGATACATGACTTATTATATGACTTACTACATGACATATTTTGAGACAACTCTGAGATTTCTTCTCCAAATAATTTTGTTCCATCATTGTTCATACAGATAGTTCTACAAGAAAATAATAAAACTGATATAGACGCATACACGTTATCTGAACCATTTTACATCTTTCAATTCACCTCCTTAGGAAATAAGTTTGAATAGCCACTATTATTAGAAGAAAAAAAACATCACTAATTTTTTAAAAAAAGAAACAGTCATTTTCGAATTAGAAAAACAATCAAATTGATTCCGAATTAAGTCATTACTAGCTGTGATGCCATTACAGAAACAGTTTTAAAAATCTAAAGTAAGTTGACAGGAATTATTTTTCGTTCCCTAAATAATAAGTTTCAATACCACTATAATCATTAGGGAAAAAAATTATACAAATTTTTTCAGAAAAATAATCATTGCGAATTAGAAAAATATTCATTGTGAATTGATATCTAATTAAGTCATTACAGTCCATGCTCTCGTTTTAGTGACGTTGCAAAATAAGCTGACAGGAAATATTTTTCTTTCCTAAGGTAATGAGTTTGTAAAACCATCAATCGTTATTAGAAAGAACAGGGGAATAATTTTTTCTTTTCCGTTACATGAGATTTTTTAATGGATCTTGGATATTACTGGTTTTAAATCTGGTCTACTACTACTGATCTACAGATTTCAAATTGATTTCTCTTTCCAAACTACAGTTTGTTAGTTTATTTTTTTTTAAATGACAATTTCGTCGAAATGTACAAGTATGAAAACTTTATGTACAAAAAGGAATCGCCTAAGGCTGCAAAAAGCTTTTAGGAGAGTTAGAGCACATCATCGGGATTAAAATTGCATAGGAATCATGTACGGAATTGTCGTCGTATGCCGCTAAAGACGCTTCCATATTATGAACTGTTTCTTCGTATGCTTCTGAGCAGGTCAAAATAAGGGAAACACCCCTAGCCCCGTAAGACAACATTTCCGAGTTCCTATGCAGTTTTAATCCTGATAATGTGCCCTAATACCACTAGAAATTTGTCGCAACAATCACGCGACCCCCTCTTATATATAACGTTTCTAAACGTGTACCTTTCAACAAAAAATAGACTAAAAATGTCCTTTTTAAAAAATCTGCAGCTTTGGGAGCAAAACTAATTTTAGTTTTGAAAATTTGTATGAATGCAACAAAAAATTTGTTCCCTAAAATAATTATTGCTAACTTTTTGCAGAAAAACAATCATTGCAAGTTAGAAAATATTCACCGCGATTTGATTGCTAATTAAGTTATAGCTGCCTATGGTTATTATTTTAGGGACGATTTTAAAAATATAAAATAAGCTAATAAATAGTTTTTTAATAATGGTAAATAGTTTTTTGATATAAACTTAACATACTTTTAAATGTTAATTACTTTTAACTTTTATCAATGACAACAAATTGCAAACTTTCGGATAATAAAAAGTAGCATATCCTTATGCTCAAGTCAAAATTGAAAATAGTGTTTCTTTTTTTTGCAATATCGGTTATAAAATTGTTCGTTTGTTTATCTTTTTAATAATTATGTAATTGTATTCAGCAAAATTTTTTGTACTTATTATAAGAATGCATTTATCTTAAAAATTAAAAGGTTAATGGTTCTAGAATTAAGTTCGATTAGTGCTAGAAACTATACCTGAAGCAAAATAATAAGGGGATAGGAAAAAGTGGAAACTTACGAAAAAAGAGAAAGGGGCACACTTAGGTCATAAAGTATTGTTAGTGTATATAATCATTCTTGTCAAATTAAAGATAGATATTTACTTTTTTGCTTTCATCTGTCTCAATTTATAATTACCGTTATCTTCGCAATCAGGGATCCACAAATTGTCTGTATATTCGTCTTGTTCATTTGATAAAAGTTCTTGTCTAATACTTTTACTTTTCCGACATGCAGTTTGAGCATAATCTAAAAAATAAGCGAGTAGTAATAAGTCGGATTTTATTAAAGCTAAACCATTTTTCGAATAGAAAAACTAAGGCAAAATATAACAGGAAATATGTAGGAAATAAGTATAAAAAATAAATCATTTTTCCTTTAAGTATAAAATTTTGAATAAGTATTCTTTTATTAGAAAAATAATTGCCTAGAAAAAAATATTTGGATCGGGCTGAAGCCCGAAACAAAGGAAGCATACATAAATTTACTAAGGAAGCATACATAAATATAAAGAATTTTCTCAGAAAAAAAATTAGAATAAAAATTAGAAAATTGATATTACATGATATTTTTTACAAAGACATTAAACTAAAATGAAATATCATATAATAAAAAAGCAATATTAGAAAAATTTAGAAATTCTAAAACGGTAAAAATGAGGAAAAAAACTTTTTTTTATCACGAATCTCATACAGAAATGACCTCATTTTATATGTAGATTAATTAAAATTTAGTGAGTATTACTATTGATAGTTTTATGTAAGGAAAGTGCTGAAATCGTTTTCATGTTTACCTGAAGCTTTTTTTCTAAAAATAGTCATTTAAATGTAGATTCTTAAAAGCAAAGCCAGAAAATATATTTGTTTTCTGTTTTCTTTCACATCCCGATGAAAATTAGAATTTCTGTATTCAGGAAAAACATAATAGTTGAAAAGAAGTTTTAAAGTTACTTTTAACTCCATCAAACAATAATTAATAAAAAATCCGTGGCCTCTTAGAGAAATATTTTTCTCTGAGAAGAGCTACCGTTGACTAATCAGAATTACTCGACTAAGGTAATTTAACAACGCTCTTCGGATTTGAAAATGTTCGAAAAACACCAAAACTCTCGTATTATACAATACACTTTTGTTAAAAAGACAAAAACTGGTAGCTTAATAATTTCCTTTTTTAAATTTTTTTCGGCTGAACATCAAATCTATTAATGATATAGGTAGCTATATTTTCATCTAAAATTATGTATTTTAAGTAAAGTGGCAATAACATTAGAAGTTCATTTATATTAAACGTTAATTGCCTACCAGTTTTTTTTTTTTCAAAATGATACTTTTAATATCACTAAAATGTAAAAACACAACATTAACAAATTAAATTTCAGCTTTTTTCTTATCTGTCAGTCCATTACAACCTGAACATGTAATCTGAAATTTGACAAATAAAAATCCTGCCTTTGCATTGTTTTATTATATTGCCTTGGGCCGTGGTAGCCCAGTTGTTAGAGAATCGGACTCCACACGGAAAGGCCGGGATCCGATCCTCGACTCCGCTAAGATTCATCGAGTAGATGTGATATACATGCTCATAATGACCATGGTATCTAAAAAGTCCTGCGGTCAGTGTCTGATCAGTACCATGGGTACAAAGATCTAGTAAAAATTTTCTTCCCCTTCAAATTTAGGTCTAAATTAAGGAGGTGGCCTCAAGAATGAGTGGTACTGCCATCTATCCATGGGGTTCTGAGCTAAGACGCACTTTCATCCTTGTGGTGCTCTCTTGCCAAACGAAAAGCGCACCTTCCAGACTCACTTCGCAAAAGGCCAATGGCTTGCGAGCATGGCCTGCCCAAGTGTCATTAGAAACAACGAAAACTACAACATGATATTGTCTAATAATTTAAAAAATGGTTTACCTGTTTTATTAACGCATCCATCGCAACATCCGTTATACCCGACTTTCATCTTGACGAGGCCATGAGGACATTCTGTCACCATGAGTGGTTCGCATTCAACATTTTCACAAACATTCTGTTCTAAATCAATGCCCATGATACATTCCAAAAGTAAAAATAACGAAATCCATTTTGCAGAATCACAACCTAGATACAACATGTTCATAACTAGCTACTTTTAAAAATGAAACTATTGGTGATAATCCGAATATCATTTTTGACGCATTTGAAAAAACATAAAAATAAATGTTTAGCAAACACTTTTCCAACTGAAAACGAAAGCGAAGAAAATTAAAAACTGATATCATTATCTTATCAATAAATAAATGACATGGTTGTAAGGGTAGAATATTTTTTATTCTTTATCGATCATTGTGTCTTTTTTTTGCCTAATAAATTCATTGTATTAAAAATTTAGAAAAATATTTGGCTAAAGAAATCATACTTACAAACCCTTGTTTCAAATGAAGCCTTTTGATGTTTCTCCTGAGCTTCTTTCTTTTTTTTTCTTTTTTTTTTTTCTTTTTTTCTACGGCTTTTTCTTAACTACCTTTTTGAATGCAATTATCGAAATTATTAAATTATTAAATTATCGAAAATGAATGATTAGTGACTTAAGAAAAAAATCTTAACAAAAAAGAAGAATTGTAAAAATACATATAAATAAAATAAATAAATAAATTTTTTAAAAAAGTTACTTTCGACAGAAACAGACACCAAAAATACATTTGTGTATTAGATTGTCGTTTGTAATTAAAAAATACCAAAATATATTTTTGCTTGTATTTCAAGCGTCTGGACAAAAGATATACAAAAAGGTCAAAGGGTTAAGAAGCAAGTTAATTAATTCTAACAAAGTTTGCAGATTATTTGTATTGTTCATCAATTGATTTCTTGGGGTAAAAATAATGTTTGATTGTTTTGAATTTATGTCGAATGTGTGCAAAGTTATTGTTCACAAACAAAAGAGCGAAAAGAGCGAGTTTTTATTTCTTTTATTATCATAAAAAGAAATACACTTTTGAAAATGCTTTTTTCTTGACCACAGTATTAGTTCTTACTTTACAAAATTTAAAGGAAAAAAAATGTGTCACTAAATATCTAGAATTTTATTAGCTGTTTCATTTTGTCTTCTTAGTCTGCAGGTAAAGAGGTTTATTCTCAAGTTTATTTTCATGTCCGATGATTTCAAATAATTTTAATTACTGAAATGAAATTCCGAATAACATTTTAAAGCAGTCAAATTAATTTGCTATTCGTTTTTCAGTAAATACAGATGCGTAGAAATTAGTATTTTGAAAATAATGCCTTTTAAATATTTCAGATACAACTAAATTACTATGTAAATTGCTTTTCCTCTTTTTTAACTGCAATTAAACTAACTGTTAATTGAAAATAATTTTAATGCAAATAATTGTGAAAATTATGCAAATATAATCTGTAACCCTGCTTACCTAATATATAATTTTAAAATTATTTTTGTGTAAAAATCAAGCATTTTAATGTTGCCCCAGGTTTTTTTCCTCTTTGTTAACAAAATTATTGTACTAAATTGTTTCCATTGAGTTGGCAAAAATTGGTCCCACATCTCCCTGGAAATCGATGCCCAATTTAAAAATTGGCGCTATATTTGCTGTATTCTGAAAAGATAAAGCATTAACAAGATGCGGATGTTTTATTTACAGTTGCTTCTGTTAACCAGCGTAATTGATTGATATGTATCGTTTTAATGATCATTTGATATTTTATTATGTGTTGTATAGACTTAAGATTCAGATGTATAGCTTTCAAATTATGCTTTTCAGTTTTGTAGAATTTTTTTTTCTTTTTAATAGAACCTGTCCCAATAAATTGACTTACAGTTTTTCCCTTCTGTTAACATGCTCAAAAAAACATGGTAGTATAGTAAATATTTTTATCTTTAATAAAAATAATAATAATACCTATAGAAAAATAATTAACACTACATGTAAATGTTAAAAATGCACCCATATATATATATATCTATATCTATATATATATATATATATATATATATATATATATATATATATATATATATATATATATATATATATATATATATATATATATATATATATATATATATATATATATATATATATATATATATATATATATATATATATATATATATATATATATATATATATATATATATATATATATATATATATATATATATATATATATATGGGTGATTCTTTTTAAACATGGCAATTCGGACCGAAAAATTTCAAATTTAGAGTCTTCAAAATAATCTAATTTTTTTTTTGTGTACTTCTTTAGTTACATTTATTAATATCTTACAGACAGCAGTGTAGTTTATTGACATTTACTCGAGAAAAAAAATAAAATAGTAATTCACCAAATCTTGAATGCCAGGAAAATGAAATATTAGCTTAGAAGTTTAAAAAACAGTCATTTTAAGTTAATAGTAAATAACTCAACTTAAGCCTTTATGTCAGATACACCATAAATTGCTTAAATTAATTCTTTTTATCCACTGTAGAAAGAATCAAATTTTTTTTTGTTACTGATACGTACAGAATAAAATTGTGTATAATAATCAATCATTAAATAAATAAATAACTTTGATTACATCCAACCATATTACAATCATACATAAACTTGATATTAGGTTAATATTTGCTTTTCCTCCTTACAGTATTAGCAGTTAAAACATTTTTTTGGTAACACTTCAATGTCCTGGAATTCATAAGCCAGGAAAATGACAGCCAGAATAATGACAAATTTGCCATTTTATAGCATATAACTTTACTTTAATTTAATACTTTGGCCTAAGACGTTTACATTCTGCAGAAAACAGCAGGATTTCTAAAAAATAACTCAGATAAATCTTATAGTTTATGTTATTAATTATTTCAAGAAGCCAGGAAAATGACAACACAAAAACCTACTCATCCTGAAAAATTTTTTGAAATAGATTTTGAACCAGAAAATTGGTTCTTTATTCATCTAACAAGACATGTTCATATAGGAGGGTATCTAATCAATATATTAACATAAGATATTGATTGCTGGCTCTAACTATTTTGGTTATAAACCACTAAATAAAAGTAGCCAGGAAAATGACAGATTTTCTTGGGACAAACAAATTATTAACAGAAAAAAATATTTTAAACGAAGTTTTTGTAAATAATACCCTTTGCTTCAAGAAATGCTTACACCGGTTAAGATAAAAAAAAAATTAGATATTAAAAAATTTATGGGAAGTTTTGAAGCTAGTTATTATTGGAAACATTGCTTGGGACATGCCAGGAAAATGACATTTTGAAGTTCAATTAAATTTTTTAACTATACAAAACAGTCAATGCTTGTCCAAAGTCATTTTAAAATGCTAACAGCAATGCAATTTATTAATTTTTTTTAAAAAAAAGGCTCTTTTAGTATTATAGTATTAGATCTTGGAGCAAGGGACAGTAAATTGTCATATTTCGTGAGAATCACCCATATATGCATCAAACATTTTTGAACAGAAAGGAACATTATGCATATTGTTATTAAAGTCAATTCAATGCTCTTTTTTTCTTTTTTTTTTCCTTTTTTCTTTTTTTTTTTTTTGATGCACCAGATAGAAAAGTGTGTAAGTTTCCTGCGTAAGAAACATTCCAATAGCAGCTGAAATTTTTATATGTAATGTTTCGAATATTTAGAATTTTAAAAAAAAATCAAATGCCTCTCCATTTTTTAAATTATAGTAGAACAAAAAAATATGTATGGGTCAGACATAGTGCACTAATAGTCAAAACGCAAAAATTCTTAAACGGATAAAATGAAATCATTTATAATTGATTAAAAAAAATTATCTACCACTCTTGTATTGTTGCATTAAATATTTACATTTTAAAATGACTTTTATAATTAATTGTCACGAAAAGGAATAAAAAGTAAAAGACTAAAATAAATTCGTTGTAATAACTTTATAGCTCACTATGAAAGTCGAATACAATATATTTTAGGACTTCTTTTTCAATTTTTCATATGTTTAATTTATTTCAGATGTGAATAATTTTTTAAGCATTAAAATATTTAATAATTATTTAACGCTAAATACACACCTTTAACTGCTTTTGATCAAAATGTCACATTTTGAAAGGCAATTTTAAATGTTTAAAGGCACATCAGACTAAACAGTGCAAATATTTAATAATTATTTAACTTAAAAACAACATACTTTTAATTACTTTGATCAGAATGTCACATTTTCAAAGGCAATTTTAAATGTTTAAAGGCGCATGAGACTAAGCAGTGCAGGCAATATTTTAAGTTACGAAATCAGACACTAAAATCAACTTTCTTTGAATAAACATACCTTTATTTTGTAGACGGTGGAGTCAGTTTTCTAATCTTTAAAATTTGCTATCATCAATCTGGAAAATATGTTCCAGAAAGTGTATGGTCAGGAGAGCGGTCAAAAAGTTTAATATTTTTAATGCTTTATCATATAAAAGAATTCTGAGTTCTCAGCCAACTGAGAATACATTTTCCTTTTCCCATTTGACTCTTTTCCGAAACTCCTTTTAAAAACTTTTCTACTTTCAAACCGGAACAAAAATATAAACATCAGGATGATAGTGGACATAAATTTTTACAGGATTATTTTAGTACCTCAAAGATGATAAGAATTAAATGTTATTACATAAGTTTGAAGTTCCATATATTTTGATCATCTGACAATTACCCTTTCTGCTAAAATATAAAGGGACCAACCGAGGAAAGGTTGATTTAGATAAGCTTGGCTCTTCGTTCCTGTAAGTATTCAATTTTTTCACCTTCAAAAATTGAGTTTTTATCTATACGAAAATATAACTTTGAATTCACTTATACTTATGAATTTTACTTTTAATTATGAATCATTACTCGACTTAACAAAAATATTTATTTTCTGAGTATTAACAAATAAATTTCAAAAAGTATAAGTTTCATTATCTTCTTGGCAAAGCTTTATGGTCGGTCTGACCATAGACCTAAAGTTGTGTTCACCCCCTGGGCCCCAGCTTCTATGGTGGGCTCTCTTTGAAAATGGGGCCCTGGAAAACCAAATTCAATTAAATTAAAAAGAGAAATGAAAAACTTAAATGTAGCTTTAAAACACATTTCATTGTAATTTGTTTCATTTTTATTATGAGTAAAATATTTTTACAAAATTTTATGTAATGAATCACACTGAGGACATGAAAAAATGAATGACTGTAGGTAACAATATCTCAATTTACTGCAAATGTTCTGTTAGCGCTAACAGCTTGCAGCCCATCCCTATAAACGATTAAATCCATTAACAAACACCCATTGTTTGTGGGGGTCCCATAAACAATGATAGAGAAGAAGAAAAAATATTTTAATAAAAATTGAGCTTGAATATAGTATTTCCGAACAATAGAGCAGAAGTATCTCAAGAATGAGGGGGGCTATCTGATGAATCAGACTGAGGACATGAAAACATATCACTATTTGAATTGCTGTAGGTAACAATATCTCAACCCACTGCAAGTGTAATGTTAGCGTTAGCAGCTTGCAGCCCATCCCTATAAACGATTAAATCCATAAACAAACACCCATTGTTTGTGGGGGTCCCATAAACAATGAAAGAGAAGAAGAAAATATTTTAATAAAAATTAAGCTTGAATATAGTAATTCCGAATAATAGAGCAGAAGTATCTCCCTCAACACCACCACCGTATATATATATATATATATATATATAAATATATATATATATATATATATATATATATAAATATATATATATATATATATATATATATATATATATATATATATATATATATATATATATATATATATATATATATATATATATATATATATATATATATATATATATATATATATATATATATATATATATATAGCATCTACCGGGTCCAAATTATTTGAACCTCACAAAATGACAATCAAGAATTCGAACCTGCAATTGTATCTTCATGATTCGAATTGTTTTAAAATTAAAATAGCCGTAAATAGAATACGTAATAGGAAGCAAACCGTTCCCGGCTTGCTTCCTATTACGTATTCATAAAAAGCGCTGCTATGAACTAACAAAAGTAATTCTATATTTTCTAAAAATTTATTTCCATTTTCTACAATAGGACATTTAAAAAGTCAGATAAAAATAGTTTCTAAAAATGAAAAATAAAATTTGAAGCTTCTTAAAAAAAACTTAATTTACTAATACATTTGGAACTTAAGGTACTGAATAACAAAATCGAAAACAGTTAGTTTTTAAAAGGTCTTATTCAAGTGCCCCTCTGGGCCTTCTCCCTGTCCGACCCTGAAAAGCTTGTTACCTAGAATCTAAAGTAGCATTTTTTTATTATTATTATTAATGTGATAGATTTATTCAAAAAATAGTTACAGTCATGAATAGGTATTCAAAACCTGTTAAAATTTATATATCATAAGTTTATCAACAATCTGTTTAAATTAATGTTTAAATTTACTAGAATCCAAGTAATATCGAGTTATTTTAAGTAAAAATATAAGGGACATTTCATTAATTCTTTTCATCCATGTAGCAAAAATGGCATGATTTACTTTTTGTCAATTTTTATTATTTGTCAAAAAAATCAAGACGTGTTTCAACACTCTGTGCGATATTTCCTTAAAAACAATAATAGTAACGAAAATAATTTCACTATTTTGTTCAATTTAGAAACCTGATAATCATTTTTGTTTCAGATTCGAGAAAGAAAATTTTTCTTACTATTCATTGCACGAGTAAAAGAAATAATAAACGGTTTTGCAACACCCTGTATAATTATCTCATAAAATAATAAATAAAATGTTACTATTTTATTAGATTTAGCGGGCTCATAATCATTTTTAGTTTCAGTTTAAAGATGAAATTCTTTGTTCCATTCAATACTTCAGTAAAAAAGAATAGCCGTGTAATTAAAAAAAAGTAATAGGCGTATTTAAATACCCTGCAGTGGAACACCCAGGATATGTTTTTCAGGGTTAAACCCCCCTCCCCCTCTAAAAACTGTGAGTTACGAAGCTTTTTATTTTTTTTTTAGATTTTTGTCTTTATTTTTTAAATTATTAATTCGACTTTCAATTAAAAAAATTATAATTTCTAAGCTAACTTTTATTTGAGAAAAGAAGTAAAGTATTCTTTTCTTATTGAGTAAAGAATTTCCAAAGAGAACATATTATCAAAAAAGTTTGACAGGCTTCTTCTTTTCTATTAACTCCTTTTATTTCTCAGCGACAGGTTTCTTTTTGTGGGAGGGAAACAAACTGCATTTTGAAGGAAAAAAAATTTAGAAAAAGGGGAGGTCTGCTTTGGTATAATATAACAGGCACAGGATCAGTATTCACACAGCTGACAATTACACATTATCCACACCATTATTCATTAGTTTCTTTCATTGTTGAGTGAAATTTAACTTTTCTTTACTTGTATGTGCATGCCTTAAGTGGTGAAACAAGTTGTTGCGTAGTACATTTTTTTGATTTAAACTTAACTGCAATATAGTGGAAAAATTTTATTCACTTTATTTCATCAAACTGCTTTGATAGCAAAGTCTGTTTCCTAAGTTTGCAAAAAGAGGAGCGAAAGTAGTATTGACACACATCATTTTTTACAAAGAAAAAAAGTAACTTTTAAAATGAGTTTCTGATTGTCAGATATCATAGCCCACAACGCAGTCTGGAAAACGCAGGTATATGCATTTTGTATTTTAAGAAATAATCCAAATGATTGTGTGAAAAACGATTAAAAAATCAGAACCGGCTCAACGTTGAAAAAATTGAGCAGACTCAATTATTGAAGGTCTAAAAAAGTAAATAATTATTAAAAAAAATTGTGCTAAGTCTTAGATCGGGCGCATTTATAGATCTTGCAGTGTGGGGGGGGGGGTGCACCTAAGTCTATGTACGCCATCGTTTACTTATATTTAGTGACCTGATTAATCGTTTCTTTTTCAGATTCAAGGATGAAATTCTTCGTACTATTCCTTACACTTGCTCTCTTCACTTCTCGATTGACAGCCGATCCTTTAGATGTTGACTGTGAAACTTTGATAAGTAATAAAATTATGCATATTGTTTTCGCAGGCAAATAAATTGTCATGTTCTTAATTAGCATGTTCCGTTTTCAAGAATTTACCAATACGTTTAAGACAGAACTTTTTAAAAATCCTTTTAAATCTATTTTAAGATTTAAACGATAAAACAATCGACATTGATAATATTTTTAATAGAATATTTTTAAAAATGTTTTTTTTTTTTTTTTCAAATTTGAATTCAGAAAATCCATATTAATTATTATAAACATCAAATAAGATATGTGCGAACAAACCCATTTGATTATAATTGCTCAAGTTTTAAGAAGTTTTTATAATGTTTTTTGCTTTTAAAATTTGTAAAAAAAAATTTCATATTTTAAAAAAATAATAAATAAAATTTTAAAAATACAGCAAATTTTACTGATTAATTCCTTTTTAACTAGGGGCCAAGCCTCAGGAACTGATTACTCAACTCTGTTGTGATGTCACACTAGTAATAATATAAATTAATTAATTTAACTTAAGAATTTGAATTTACGTTTGTGATGTCACACAGTTATAGTTCTAGCAGATATCAGTTCTGTATCGATATACCTTAGTCTTATACGCCAGTTTTTATTTATTTATTTTTCGTAAAATATATTACTAAGAGGATAGAGCGCTCGCCTCCCAGTGAGGTGACCACGTTCGAATCGCAGCAATGGTTGACCGATACAAATCTCGCACCAACAACAGTGCTAACGAAATATTTCAATTTTTAAAAAAAAAGTTTAAAGAAATGGATATTAGTAAATATTTAAAAGCAACAACTGTTCGAAAGAAGTTTGGTTTATGAATGTTATTTATGTGGTAGAAAACAGTTTAAAACATGAAGTAAACATCAAAATACAAAATTGAATTAAAATACGATTACAAAAATTTAAATCATATAGAATCTCAACTCAGTCGAATGTTCAAGCAGGGTAAATATTAACAACCATAGTATATATATATATATATATATATATATATATATATATATATATATATATATATATATATATATATATATATATATATATATATATATATATATATATATATATATATATATATATGTGTGTGTGTGTATATATATATATATCAAAGATAAAAACACCAAGAAAACAAGAAACAAAAAAGAATTTTAAATAAGAGAAAAATTAGTAAAAATTTACAAAAATTTTAAAAATTAATTAGAAATTAACAATGAAAAAACATGATTTCGTCATCAGCTTACACGATTATATCTGCAAAAATAGTGCTTTCTATTATTGTATTAATATTGTCGGAGGTTATTGGTTAGTTAAAGGGCCAACTCATATCCCTTTTACGTAATACAACTTAATGTTTTTTAGAGTAACTCTATTTCTAACTTTATATATATTTTTAAACCATATAGAAGGGTGTAAAAAATTTATGGCTCGTAAAAGAAAATTAAAAATTAGATTCAATCCATTTCAAAACTGATTTATTGAATAACTATAAGCATTGGCGGCTTTTAAAGCCATAACTCTGTATTTAATTTCATTTAAGACGCATAGTTTATAGTTGATTTTAAAATAATTAGGTATAAATTTCGGTAATTAAAAATTAAAACATTTATCTCAGAAAGAGGAAAATTTATCCACTGTCTTTGTGCATCAAGTAATTCCTTATATAAAAAGCTATAATACCAAAATAGATCTTAATATTTTAGTAATATTACAAAACAACCTTATTTTACAATAACTCATTAAAAAAATCAATTTTGTGCATAATAAAAAGGTATAACAAAAAATTAATAATAAATTGCTCTTTTGCACAATTACATTCTGATAGTAAACATCAACATAGGATATTCTAAAGACACAATATCTGTCATCTGCATACTTTTATCACTTATCTGTACACAGCTTTAAATGGTTTACAAGTTAGTTTTATCTGTGAAAATGTTACATAAGATTTTTTAAAAAATATTAAATCGTTCATTTGGGGTGTTTGGAAAGTAATTTCATTTCTTCCTAACAAAGGACTAAATTGTATTTTTCACAACCAACTTCACACTTAAGTCGTTCAATCATTATAATTTTTTAAAGCTGATATAGGAGTGAAAAAGTTCAATTGATTCTACGCAATAGTTTTTAGGTGGTGCTCATTCAAATATACAGAGCGAAAAGCAGCTTTTTCGGCATATTTTACTTTTTTACTATCGAAAAAGTAAAAATGCTGTCCAAGGAAAAAAAAATATCCAATGCGTATTGAGACAATGCATTGCCAGTACTTCAGTGCCAAAACTGGTTAGCAAAATTTCGATTAAGATGCATGAAGACACTACACCAGTTTAGGCTTATGAATGCACAATAAGGATATTAATTGATGTAAACTGGCAAATAACAACTCGTGAGATCGCTGAGAGATTAAATTTGTCGAATTTGAGCGTTCGTGATCATTTGAAATGCCTAGGTTTGTTTTCAAATCTCGACATATGAGTTCCTCAATGTTCTTATGAAAAGAATTTTGAGCTGTCTAATTATCGTCGCATTGAGCTGTCGCATCCGTGATTTGCTTCTCAAACGCCACGGAAAGTATCCATTTTTAAAGAGCATCATCACTGAGGACAAAAAAAATGAATTTTCTACAATATTTCTTCAGGTCTCTACTAAACTTTTAAGACGGTAATACCTTTACTTCAAATTAAGAGGTCAAAACTTACCTAAATCAGTTTTTTGCTTTTAAAAAACAGAAATTTTATCAGCTAGGAATCATACTACTGCCAGAAAGATGGCAAAAGGTATTGGAGCAGAATGGAAAACATAAAATTAAATTAAATACTTATTCACTATAAGAAAATCTTCTTCCATTTTAATAAGGAAAAAACGAAATTACTTTTCGAACAACCCAATATATTTTAGAAATATTTTATTTTTCATCTCACTACTCAACATCTCTTTCAAAAGTGTGACATTCTCCAGGTCTTTGAGTTTTACTTACGTGATTTTAACTAATATGGAATGCAAGGATTATTGTGAGCCCAACTCAAAAATACTGAATATTTCTTGAGTAAAATCATTAAAGACGCATTTCAAAAAATAAATGTCTTTATAAATTTAAATCATTGATATTTTCAAAACATGAAATTCTAAATAAATTATATGCAGCATAATTTAAATGAATAATTATGTATAAATTTACTTTTATCTCTAATCACATTTATTATTCTACCAGAAAAAAATATTTACAAATGAACGAGATGCCAAGTATAAATTTTAGTTTCAGTATTTTTAAATAAAATATGCAAGAATTTTTATACATAAATTTGATCGATGATTTTTTTTAAACTTCTGGACCTTGGATTTCCGGAAACTTCCGGATCGCGGTTGGCGGAAAATCCGGAAATCTGGATTTTTTTCTGGAGTAAAATCATCTCTGATAATGAAAAAATATCACTGAATTTAAAAAATTGATTGATCATGTGATTTGAAAAATAATTAAATTATGATTTAAAATACCAATTTTTAATCATTTTGTTCCAATCCCTGCGAATTTTCTCTTTAATTATGAACCTCTGCAATTCCAATTAACATTTTTATTTTAAAAAAAACTCCTTGTAAAAAAAATAAGTATTTAAAATGAAACTCGATTATTTTATTTCTTGTATTTCAGTTCAATTAAGTGAATTTCATAAATTGATAGAGGCACAAAGAGATGCTTGTAAAATGAAAGAAGATAAGAAAGCCATGCGGTATCCATCTTTAAGACTACGTTTCGGTAAAAGAGATACTCCTCATTTTCTGAAAAGATCGTTCAGCAATTTTGAAACTCCTGTTTTACAAGATGAAGAGCAAAATATGTTTGTTGATTAGATTTGTATTCGTGTTTCTTTCAAACATAATATCACTACAACAATTTAGTTGCTTAGTAAATGTTCAACTGAAAATCTTATGTAATCACATGTGACAATTTTTTGTAGATTTTAAGTTACTGATTTTGTTCTGCTCTTCAAATCACTACTCCATTTTGTATGTTAAATTACAAGTTACTTTAAAAATAAAGCTGACTGATATACTCTACAATATTTTTATACAGGTATGTTTTTTTAAAGTTATGACATTTAAACATTTAAAATATAAATTAATATATCATTTAAGAAAAGTATATTATTCAAAGCACATCTGCCTACAATTTTTTCTACTTTTCTTCAGAGTAAGCAATCTTACATGCGACCTTCGCTTTCGAAGTAAGTTTACCAAGAATTCTGGAATGAAATTATATGAATCCCTTATACTGCCATTTGAATCTTTTTCGAATTAGTGTTTACTTACAATTTTTAATTATATTTTAATTTAATAATCAATTAATTACTATAAAAAGTTATTAAGTACAAGAATAAAAAAGAATATGGACAAGCCAGAATGCAATGACGTGACTACTGCTGTATGGCATAACTCAAATTTTCAATATATGAGCCACAATTATAAATACATAGATTTAAAAAGTAGTAAAATCATTTTCAAAATTATTAACAACAGGAGCAGACTTCAGAGAAGGGGAAATGCCAGCTAGACTAGACACCAGGCAAGCACATTTCCTCATTTCCAGAAGATTAGGAAATTTTGAGGGGGTTTGAACATCCTCAAAGAAGTACTTGAATAATTACAAAAGCATTTCAGGTTTCTAAGTCAAAAGTAAAAAAACTCATTCCTGGCTCTTACCATTTATTAAAAACCTGATTTTTAATGACTGCTAAAAATATCAAAAAGAAAAGGTTTATTTAAAAAATAAAGATAAAATTATAAAACTGTTAAACTGACTCAACTGTGTTAACTCATTTTAAAAATTGAGAGTCTCAGAAGAGACTTCGCTGAAGAAACTGATAACATGTTGAAGAAACTGATAACCATTACAAAACCTCTCACAGTTCTCACAAGTTATAGGACCAGTATATAGCGAGTATCTTTCTATATACAGGTACTAGTGTAATTCAATTTTTGTAACATCATTACATTCATCATCATAAAGCATTTAAGACAATATCCTATGAATTACTATTTAATTATTATAAAAAAAATAAACTTTTTTTATAATCTGAAATAAACTGACATAACTGATTAAGTTTAGTTTATGGCATATTGACATCATTAGTATGCCATTTTGGAAGTCCAAATAACACTTATCCAAAATGCATTAGAAACATTTAAAATCTCAAGCGGTAACGTTTTCATTAAAACCCATGCACGTTTTGATGTCACACTGGTACACCTTCACCAGCCATTTATCCTAGACTTTCTATCATTGTGACAAAAAAAGGCATAGAGGTTTTAACAAAAATTTTACCATATTTAATTTTAAACATTTTTTTAATGAACTTTAATGTTATTACAAAGAACTACAGTACAAAACCCGTTATCCGGAAATCAGAAATCCGGAAATCAGAAAACCGGAAAACCAAAAAACCGGAACGAAATTCGATACATTTTCCCGCGATTTTTTTAAAAAGATGTTTTTTTCTTCATAAGATTTTAGGATTTTTCTTTATTTTTTGAAAGATGTTTACCTTACCATCAGTTTAGAAATAATCATTAGTGTATTACTTCATCGTTTTTTCTTCTTTTTAAGATAATTTCCAAATATATATATTTTTTTAGTTGGGTTTAACGATAAAAAAACGGCTTTTTGTAGCGATTCAGAAAACCGGAAAAATCAGTTATCCGGAATAGCGATGGTCCCTATCGTTCCGGATAATCGGTTCTCTACTGTACTTACATAATTCAATAACAATCAATCAGTTCAACTAGTTGCCAATTTATTTGCTCTTTTTTGTCATTATTATTACTCTTTTTTGAAACTAAAAAGAGTTATACCTTTGTTGAGAACTATGTTTTAGCTTCATTTGACACATAACTTAAGTTATTGATGATTTTACTCTCAACTTTGATCTGATTTCTCTAGATAATGAGATATTGTAGTTTAATAACAAATATGAAGTATTAATTAGGCACAAAATACGTTTTAAAACAATGTTATAAGTGAAATGTGTATCACTAGTTCAAAATAGTTAATTATTGTGGAACCAATCAAAATGTAATCACTTAGTGCTGCTATCTACCAAATATATTTAAGAAACCATGAAAAAGCATTGTAATGAAATAGAAACACCAAGTAGTGCTTACTTGGTCTTAAATATCAACAGAATTTTTAAAAAAATCAAACAGAGGATATTTAATCAATAATTTAAAATTTGGAAAATTATTATTTATTCAGTTTATTTCAAAAAATTTTATAGCTTTAATAAGTTCTGTAAATATTAAAAAAAATTTCTTGAATCTAATTGTAATTCTTAAAATTTTAAAATATAAATTAGAATTAAAATTAGTAAGTTCATTAAATTCTATTATTTTATCAACAAAAAAAATTAATAAGTTGCCCTTCATCTTTATTTTCTTTTATATTTAAATCCAAAAAATAATCTTGTTCATTATTATTAGTTTTAATTCAATTTAGTTCTCTAGGATAAATATTCAAGACATTAATATCTCTAAAAAAATGGATAATCAAAGCATCAAGTTGTCAGCATCCTTTAATCCAATTTTGTTTGAGAAATTTAAATTCACAATAATGTAAATGAGTATTAACCAAAACACGCAAATAATTACTTCCTATAGAAATACCCTTAATTTATTTGTAGGTATTCCAATAGGGAGTAATTATCATTAGAAAGAGAATTTTCAAAAATTTTAAAGTTACATAAATTCATCCAATACTCTTTATTAGGTAATTTTTTTTCTTCACAATTTCTGAACATATATAAACTAGACTATGAGAGATACTTAAAATAAATTTTCAAAATCGAAAGCAAGTCTAATATTAATATTATTCGATTTTAAATAGTTAATTAAATCTTTATCAATATTCATAATAAAATGTTATATCAATTTGCAAAATAATATTAAACAACTGAAAAAAAATCTAAAAAGGGAATTGTAACTAACAGTACAAGTAACAAACCTTAATTTAATTGGTCTTTTATGAGATTTTAAAGAAAACTATAAATGTGATTTATTAATATCATCAATTTTAAAATTAAAATATTTAGAAAAAGCTAAAATTCGATTGTCAATTTCGCTTTTTAATTGTTAATTTTAATTAAAGTATTGTTTTCACAATTGAATTCATAATTTATCAGAAAAAACTTTTACAAATGAAACAAAAATTATCATCTTCTTTGTCTGCAACATCAATAATAAAATGTTTCTTTAAATTTTTCATCTCTTTAAAAGAAGAATTTAAATAAGCCTGTTAAGTGTGTGTAGCTATTAATTAGTTCAAAACATTAAATTTCCACTCTTTAAACCCTTCAACTTACCAACATGGCATAATTTGCAATGAAACAATCAACAATTCTGGCCAACAGATGAAAGATATCAAGTTTAAATTTTTGTTTCTAACTTTAAATTTTGTACCAAGTCCCACACAAAATTTTATTTTTAGCAACATGTATTTTAAAATCAAAAGCTAATCTAGTATTAATATTATTCTATTTTTAATAGTTAATTAAATCTTTATCAATATTCATAATAAAATGCTATATCAATTTGCAAAATAATATTAAACAATTGTAAAAAAAATTCTAAAAAAGGAATTGTAGCTAACAGTACAAGTAAAAAACCTGAATTTAATTGATCTTTTATGAGATTTTAAAGAAGACTATAAATGTGATTTATTAATATCATCAATTTTAAAATTAAATTATTTAGAAAAAGCCAAAAATTCGATTATCAATTTCGCTTTTTTATTTGTTAATCATATCAGAAAAAACTTTTACAAATGAAACAAAATTTATAAAAGGCTTTATCTGCAACATCAATAATAAAATGATTCTTTAAATTTTTCATCGCTTTAAGAAAAGAATTTAAATAAGCCTGTTAAGTGTGTGTAGTTATTAATTAATTTAAAACATTAAATTTCCACTCTTTAAATCCTTCAACTTACCAAGCTGGCATAATTTGCAATGAAACAATCAACATTTCTGGCCAACAGAAGAAAGATATCGTCAAGTTTAAATTGTTTTCTAACTCTCAATTTTGTACCAAGTCCCACACAAAATTTTAATTTTAGCAAAATGTATAATTCTCATACATATATATATATATATATATATATACAGGGTTATTCACAATTCCTACCGGGGTTTCGAAGCGTTACAGTAAAAAAACGAAGACGAATATGGCAAAAAAGGACATATGAAATTATTCCGAAAGTATTTAAGTTTTAATTTAAGCAGTTGCCGGTAGATGGCAGTAACATGTACCACTGAAGCCAGTTGTAGTAAACATAAGGTTGTAGTAAACAGAGGGAATTATGAATTACCCTGTATATGTATATGTATATATATATATATATATATATATATATATATATATATATATATATATATATATATATATATATATATATATATATATAAATAAATACAAGAAAACACTAAGAAAGTTAAGAAAAACAATAAGTAACATTTATTGCGCTTAAGCTGCAAGTAAACAGCACTCATTAGATAAGTTCAAAATGAAGAATAAAACAAAGAAAAATTATAGACATATGAAAAAAGGGGGTGGGAAATAATAAGTAAAAAAACAACAAACAACAAACAATTTTTGTTGTTTGTTGTTTTTTTACTTATTATTTCCCACCCCCTTTTTTTCATATGTCTATAATTTTTCTTTGTTTTATTCTTCATTTTGAACTTATATATATATATATATATATATTTATATATATATATATATATATACATGCATAAATATATATACACAGTCCAGTCACATTAATGTGACCACCACCTACCTTCGACGTAAACGTGAAATAACCAATCACAGAAGGCAGGTGGCAGCATATTACAATAAAGTGTATATAAAGGATGTCCTAGGGCATCGGAAAGCATTTCAAGCGTTGGCGTAATGTAAAAACGTAGCGATTTATCCGACGTCCAAAAGGGCATGATTATTGGCCTTCGCGCCAAGTGTGGAAGCATTTTGGAAACGGTTAATTTTGTGAACTGTTCGCGTGCCATCGTGGTGAAAGTATACTGTGTGGTAAAATGGCACTATCCAAAATCAGTAGCTTGGCACATGCGGTGCACCACGGGCTATAGATGACAGAGGCGTAGGAAAGCTACGGAGATGCGTTCAGGTGAATAGACATGCAACTGTTTAGCAACTGACCGCCCAGATGAACCAAGGGGCTACCAAGTGTGTATCCTCAATAACGGTTCAGCGAATGTTGCTGTGCATGGGCCTCCGCTTCAGAAGCCTGGTTAATTCATCTATGCTGACTGCTGTTCATTGGCGACGAAGGCTGGAATTTGCATGCCAGTACCGCAACTGGATGTCCACATAGTGGTGACAGGTGGCTTTTTCCGATGAATCACATTTTATGCTCCATCGAACAGATGGACGTTGGCGTATACGGCATGAAACGTCTGAAAGCAAACACCCTGCAACAATTGCCGGAAGGATCCAGGCTGGAGGAGGAAGCATTATGGTTTGGGGAATGTTTTCCTGGCATTCACTGGGTGCACTCATCATTGTGGAAGGAGCGATGGATCAGCACAAGTACGCATCTGCCCTTGCGGACCATGTCCACCCCTACATGCGAATGATTTTTCGTTAGAATGATGGCATCTACCAGCAGGGTAAGGCGAGGTGTCATACAGCTCACAGTGTATGTGCGTGGTACGAGGAGCACAAGGATGAGTTTACCGTACTTCCCTGGCCAGCAAACTTACCGTATTTAAACCCAATTGAGAATCTGTGGGACCACCTCTATCGGTTTGACTTGGAATTTTTTTTTTCTTTCTGTGCAAAATCTTTAAGCTTATTTTTAACAGTTTTTTGTTTAAAATATGATTACTAACATGTCTTTATTTCTTTTCAACGCACAGTTGTTTTTAATTTATTTAATAAAGTCAACTAATATCTTGTAATCTGAATTTATACACTAAAAGTAAGTTTTAAAATTTAAGTGTACCAATTTGAATATTTTTAGATATAGGACTTCTTTCTATAAATGAATATAAATTAAAATAATATATAAACTGACTTGAATAGCACATGTAAAAATATTAAACATATCTTTAAGCAATAGATAAAAACATTTATAACAAAATATCTTTATTTTAACAAAATAATTGATTTGTTTAAATATAGTTCACAAAAATACATCAGAAGTTCATTATTACATTATTGCACTTCAAAATATTATACTTGTACAGACAATCATAGTAAAATATGAACATTATAAAACATTGAAATATTTAATACAGTTCATTATCTAAACGAGCTTCAGTTCAGGAACTACATTTTTTATAGCATTTCTAACAACTTTAGCTACCTAATGAAAAAAATATTACTGTCTAGGCATTGAAACTTGATGCTGTGTTATATAAATCACACCTTATTTGTACTTTGTTTTTCAGCATTTTCTTCTTCTGCACTTAAATCAGCACGAAAGAATATTCGAGCACTGCTCAAAGAATAATTCAAAAGATCAAATTCCTGTAATAAAACGAGAAAAAAATTCTTTATTATTTGGAAAAAAATATTTTAAATAAAGGATATGGGATAAGTGGTGGAAATATTTTCCCTCATAAATATATATTTCAAATCAGAATTTCAAACGTAATATATATGTATCCCAATTATCTGCAGAATTGAAGGCCTACAAGCACGGATAAGCGAATTCACAGATAATCCGAAAAACAATTTTTAAAAAAATACACTCATCAACAATTTTCTTTAATATAAATGATAAATTTCAATATCTATTATTAGCAGTTTTCTTAGTATAAGTTTTTTTCCTTTTTTGCATAAAAAAAACCTGCCCACTTCTTTTGTTTCTTGGTATTGGAGAGCAGGTGGCGGAAAATAAAACAGACACAACCAGACTTTTAACTCAGGAGTTCATATGCTTTTGAAAAAAAGAATGCACAAAACAATTTTCGAAACACATGAATTAGTTCTTATAAAGAGTCACTGCACATACAGGATTTTTATAGAAATACTAATCAGTAACTAAACTAACAATAAATGACTGACTACAATTCTGAAATCATGCATATGGCCTATAAATTATTCAAGACCCTGCTTCATTCTTTTTCTTTTAGGGGAATAAGTGTCCTGTGGGAACCACCCTCATTTGTTAATTATCAAATTTATAACTGATAAGAGTTCCAGGAATGTGTTACATGTTGACTAAATAATGGCTGAGGATTATTCATTTCCATTCATCATATGAAGGCAAAACAGAAAGCACTAAATTTCTTTACTTGCTATCTATAACATTACTTCGAATAATAACCAGGGATGAGATTAGCCAAAAGGCAAAAAAGCTGAATTTCTACACTATTAAATTTTAAGCAAACGCAACCCTTTAATAATAAATTCCAGACAGTTTAAGATAATAAATAATGTGTTGACATACAATTGTGTACTAATCTATTATTATATAAATGATTACATTGATACTTAGTGAAAATAAAAATTACCAATTGAAAAAATAAAGCTGGAAATTATATTTTTCCTCAGTTCACATAAGAGACTTATTACTTGAAAAACTACCTGGTTTAGCAAATTAAAACTACTGAGTATATACATAAATATTTCATTTCTTTTAATAAATACTGTTATGTGATTTATAGCAAATGTATCAGTAATATTACTTTTTAAATTATTTTGGGGAAAAAAAACTAAAATGGGCAGAATCATTATGTTCATATTATAGTCTAATTTAACTAGAGCCCTGGGAAACATATCAATAACAGTGAAGTAGAAATATATAGTAACTCCTTAACATACAAAATTGCTATTTTAGTTTGAAAAATTAAATGACAATCAGCAACTGTTTAGATAATTATTTTCCATTTGATAAGAATTTTGCATTTTATAGCATAAATAACAGCAATTATAATTTAAAATTTTGATGATGAGTTAATTAACTCCTTTTCCAAAAAAAAATAATAATCACTTTTTAAGTGATTGCTTTTGTTTGCTATATCTTTTATGTTTGCTATATTTCGTCGTTAGTCCATCTTCAAACATTTTGTGACAAATCTTACTTTTTCTTCCTTGAAAGCACAGAATGTTAGTTTTGAATATATTCCCTTCCAGTTTCTCAGATGTTGATACTAATAATCATCGTTAGAAAAACAGTCACCTTTATAGTAACTAATTTTAAAAAAATATTTTACTTCTTACAAGAATCGCGATAGTTGATCTTAAAATTGCGTGAAGATGAATAACAATTATGGATTTTGAAATCACATGAATATGAAACTAGATATAAGATTTTGAAAATGAAAAAATACAAATTGGGATATAGAATTTTCAAAACGTGTAAATACAAATCACGATTCATAATTTTTAGATCGCGTAAATACGAATCATGATGCATAATTTTTATATTGCATAAATAAGAATTATGATGCATAATTTTTAGAATGTGAATTTTAATGTCTTATTTTTAAATCAGATATAAATACGAAAATTAATGTTTGATATTATAACCGCATGAGCAAATCAAGACATTGAATTTTAAACTCGAGTGAATACGAATTGCTACATTGGTCTTAGAAAGACGTAAATACCAATCACAATATCGGATTTTTAAACCTCGTACAATATTCAAATCGAGTGAATAAGAATCGCAACATGCAACTTTTATATCACGCAAATCTGAAAAGCTATGTTTGATATTAAAATCGTGCCAGCCGATGGTCGAGTAATTAGCGTGCCTGACTGCAAGCCATTGGTTGCTGGTTCGAATCCGGCGCAGGGCATGGATGTTTCACTCTGTGTTTTGTTCTCTATTGTGTGAATGTGGCCCGCCCTGTAAAACAGGTATGTCGCAGTGTGGCGTGGGTAATGTCGCTCGCCACCGTGACTTAGGTTCACAGGTGCCCACTGGATAACGTTAAATGAGTAACATTTCTGGTGAAAACGACTGGAATTCTGGCGAAGTAACATTTCTGGCTTCTCGGTGAAAAACGTTAAAGTTCAGTGCCTGCCGTTAGGAAAATAATAAATAAATATTAAAATCGCGTGAATAAGAATCGGGATATTAGCAGATTCCAGGCTTGGGACCTCTTAACAGGCTTGTCAGAAGCAGCGTCGTTTGAACTACGAAAATCGGAGCTATCTGGCGGGCGGGTAAAAATGCGGAAAATCTCATTTGCTGCATGTAAAAGAGGAGAAAATAGCTAAAATAAGTAAAAATGAGGAAGGATTGGTAACTATGTAGTTTAAATTTTCTGTTTCTCTTTGAAAATCGGTGAATTTTCTGAAAAAGCGGAATATTTATTAAAAAATGTTAAATTTTTAGAAAATCTGAATTTCTGATAAAAAGCTGAAATTCAAGAGATAAAAGTGAAAAAGGCAGAAATCTGCTAAAAAGCGGAAAAATCTCATCCCTGAATAACAAAATGACCCAGGAGTAAAAGCTGTTTTGATGGGTTCTATTAATTAAAATTCAAACTTCATACTGCATTTGTAGTTCCACAGCAGTAAATCATAATTCACTTGCTCTTTATGAATGCTTTGCCATTTTTACCCTTTCAATGCTGGTTTTACTTAGGTATTGCACTTGAAGCTACTATGTTTATATGCAGACCCATTATTTGATCAATTGTGAACACCTGGGCAAGAAACATGAATGTTTGCTAGTATGTTGTTCTCAAAACTTTTAAAATAGTTTCATCTCTATGAAATCTTAAATTCTAAACGCTACATTATTTATCATAGCAAAAAAAGCGAAACGTGGATAATCAGGAGTTTACTTCATATATATAAGCATACTGGTTGCCGAAATTTAAGAACTGTTTATTATGTAAAGTTCAAGGGAACACCATTTCAAATGAGACACAGCAAGAAAAAAAATTGAATCTGTTAACATTTAGCTAGTTATGAAAGATCTTGATCAAAATTGTTTTATTTGTACTCATGTAAAATTAGCCAAGAATTTTTAATATCCCTTTAAGGCGATGAGTAAGCATTTGTCTTTGTCATGTAAATATGTCATTAAAAGTATGTCTCTTATTAATTTCTTTAATAAATTATCACTTAGGCATGCTATTTCATTTTCATTCAATTTGTTTCAATTTTGTTATAAAAATAATAATTTTTTGATTGACAAAAACTATATTTTAATAAGGTTAAAAAATTTCCTAAAAGTATCATAAGATTAAGAAACTTTGTATGGACAAATAGCATAAGTTCTTATAATGGCAATATTAATAAGAAATGCTAAATATTATAAGACTTAAATTAATACTAACGTCATGTTAATTTAGCACTTATTCTTAAACTACATTCACCATATATTCTTGAACTACACAATAAAATGGGAAAATATCATGATTCACAATTATTATCAAAAAAAGTAATAGCTCAAGTAGATTTACTCTTATATAGGTACTGCCTGAAGCTACATCTAAATAGGGATTTTTTTAAACAATTTAATATCCTTAATATTGTCTCAAACTTAGTTAAAAGTTTTAAATGTTTTTTTTACCTAATGCTACCTTGTCAGCTACCTATGTCACTTAAAATGGAAAAGGTTTATAAGGAAAAAATCTTTAGCACATTGTAACTCATTAGCTCGTGAATTAAATGGCAGAAGATAAAATAAAAAAATAACCAAGCTTCTAGAAATATATGTAGAAAAACAAACCTGCTGATAAATTTCCAATCTCCTGCTTGTTAAATTCATTGTTTCTAAAAGCTTCCTGTCTTCTTTTCCTAATGCAGTATTTTTTTGAGAAAGTGCATCTTCCTAAAAGTATGAATATGGTTATAATGTAATTCTTAGAAGTTATAATAAAAAGAAATCACCTTCACAATAATGAAAATTTATTATATTGATAATAAAAACTTTTACAATTAACAAAAGAAATTTGTAACAGGCAGATTTACCTAATCAAAGAATAAATACTTGAGTGTTCACTAATTCCTTAGAAAATAGTAAGATTATGTATAATATTTCTCAATATTTTTAAACATAAATGTATAGTTTACTTAACTAATTAAAAAAAACAAAAAAACAACATCATTATTTTGAAATTTATGTTTATGCTTAAAACTATGTATTCTGTGTTTCTTGGGTGACATTTTTCACACATTCCGTGATAAATCGATTAACTTATTTTAGAAGAATTGATTCTTTACCTTGAATGCATAACAAAGCAAAAATTAATTTTCAAAACACAATCACTTTTGAATTGGTGTTCAGTTCATAATCTCTATGGAAATTGTACTTTTGCATTAGATTCTTACACAACATTTTGTTGGTTATGTTGTATAAATATCCTATGCAACATTATTACATGCAACATATATTGGAATTATGATATTGAAATGTTTGTTTGAAGCCTGTTCTCTGTTGACTTGGATTTGACAGCACCACTACTATTTTTAAGAGCAGAACAAATGCCTGAAAAATTATCTATTGAGTAAGAAACAAACAAGAAATCATTATTGTAATATGCTTTGTTATTATTTTTTATTATTATCCAAACACAAACCTCTCTTTATCAGTGCTTTTTAATCGATTTAAAATAGAATAGAGCTAATATGAGATGAAAATTGATCTGTTTAAACTAGGTCATAAAAACAATTTTAAAACCTGTTTTTCTATCAGTTAATGTTTACAATTTATTGAGTATCAAACTATTGAATTGAGCTATAAAATATATATAATTTATGTAAAATAAAGAAAACTTGAATCTCATATAGTCCAATAAATGGTATCACATTGGCTCCAGACACTATCTCAAATTATCCATGTCACTTAAATACGATAATCTGTCATTCAAAATAAATTAAACAGATTCTTTGGTTAAATAGCTTAAAATACACACCATTAATTTTTAATAACATCCTATTAAAATCACTAACCTACATTTTTATTTAAATGTTAGAGGACAAACGTTTTAGGGTCTAACAGCAAAAAATTATGGAAAAATAATATTATTCAATGTACAGAATAATTTTTTGAAATATATTATTTGGATATGCAATGAAAATAGCATTGTCAAAATAATTACCAGGTTATAAAAGAATATATGCATAATGCATTTAAAAAAAAATATGAAGATGGACTAGGTAGTAATTTCAGCAGATTCTACAACAAGAGAAAGGAGGCTAAAAATTTCCAAAAACATTTTTATTTAATGCTTACTTAAATGGGCTCTTAATTAATTCAAGTTCAATATAGTTCCAATAGCAGAATTTTTTTGGGCTTTTGTGCGATAATTTTTCTCTAGTGCTAATACCTTTCTGAAAGCCATTTTTAATCGTAGCAAATATATATGTTACTAATTTAAAGTAAGAGAAGCGCTTTTTGTTTACAAAAAAAGTCTTCATGTATAGAATAGAACAGTATAGATTTTTTTAATTATAAATGTAGGAATGTTTTTTTTTATAATTTTATAACACAGTGACTTGATGCTGTGTTATATAAATCAAATTTTGTGATTTATATAACACAGCATCAAGTTTCAATGCCTAGACAGTAATATATTTTTTTTCATCAGATAGCTTAAGTACAATGCTATAAAGAATGTAATTCCTGAAGTAAAGCACATTTAGATAATGAACTGTATTAAATTTTTCAATGTGTTATAATGTTCATATAAAAGAAAACATATTCTAATATTGTTGGTGATTTTCTCCTGTTCTAAAAATATCAGTATAGTTAAATTTTTTTTTAATTTTCGCGATTTGGAAATTACGTTTTATAATATCAATATGAAATTCTAGCTAAAGCCAGTCATTGCAGAATTTTCTGATTCTCAAAGGAAAGTAAAAAAAAATTACGAGCGTTTCTTCCACCTCTGATGTGCGAGAAAAGCATTTTTTTACAATAGTTCTGCAGAAAAAAACATTTTGAAAATTCTGCAGATTAAAAAAAAAAGATAAAAATTGCTTCCCAAATAAATAATATTTCTGCAAGAACTCAGCAGTTTTCTGCGACAATGTCGATGCGTCTCAACGATTCTGCCACAGGGGAACACAGTTATATGAATTTGATTATTTAATTATTGTTCAATTTACAGACTTTGACAGAATTAAGTTTAATATAAAATTTAAATTTTAAAACACCTAGCAAAATTAATATGCACTACTTACTCGGTCTTTGGAATACTTTTCCTTAACTGAATGAAACCAATGAAGTGAATCAAATTCCTCATACAAATTTAACAATTTCAAGATGTAAGCCACACCTGTAAATTTAAATATTTTATGTAACAAAATAAAAATAAAAAAAAATTTATGGATTTATCAATACATTAAGTTGTTCTAAAGATATCAAAGTGCTAATGGAAATTTGTATAACAGCAAAGTTTGTTTTTTTAACCAAAAAATTCTGTATAATGTCCTTTTTTATCTGTTTCACAAAAATTTAAAATATTCAGTGAAAAGTTTAAAAATGCAAATTAATAAAGTCTGTATATATTATGTCTTTCCATTTTTTGAATAAATACAAAAAACATGAATTTTTAATTAGATTTTCACTTTTAAAAAGTATCAACAAAATACCTTCAATTTTAACTAGAGATGAAATATGTCATTTAATTACATGTTCAGTCTTTATGAATTATGAGGTATAAAAACTAAGACAATGCCATAGGAATAAAGTCAAATAAGGGTATTGCTAAAATCACAGAAAACAAACTAAAGAAGAAAGATAAATTAGATTTAGAAAAGAGGAAAAAACTTTTTATAAACATAAAAAATAATTTGCATTATCTATATTGAAAACATAATATTTAATTATATTTCCTAGAATGTTTAGTTGATAACCATTTCAATAAGAGATAAATTAACAAACAAAACTTTACAAAAAAACAAATTTTTGTAAGATTAACTAAAGAACCAGTCAAAAATGCCATCAGGGAATTGTTAAAATATTAAAAACAAATTTTCTATTAACCATTGCTATTTATTACCACAGTTATAATTATAGAAAAAAAATCTGAAACAATATACCCATAGCAAAACCATCATCTGTAAAAGCAGCTCCAACTTTATTTTTTCTTGAAAGCTTTTCTTTACTGGATATAGATTCCTCAACAAAATTTATTGTCTGAAAAAATAGATAGTATATTAATAGGGCTTCAATCTTTCAAAGAATTTTGTTTTAAGTTAGTCAAGAAATAAAATATAAAAAGAAATTATTACCAGAGGAGGTACAATGACAAAAAAATTTCTCATGTGCCCATTTTTTGGATCTCGGAAAGCAGGACCAAATGCATCAACCAAAAGCTATATATGAGAAAATATTAAAAAAAATTATTGTGAAGCAACATAATTTATAAAAATGCCTTATTAAAGTTTGTGATGAATCAGTGAAATGTAAACACTAACCTTGAAATACTGAGTACCTTCTGAGAAGTTTTTAGAGAGGTTGCTAATGACTGAATCAAGTTTTGATGCAGCTGATATTGTTTCTTCAGAAAGATTTTCCTCTTTACACAAGTCAGAGAATTCAATTATGTCATCTAGGTCAGGAATAAATCTAATAGCATTGCTGCAACAATGTATGCCTCCCGATCGAATCATCCTAACAAACCCCATAGCATTTCCTAAAAGCAAAAATAAAAAATTTAAAATTAAGCAATTTGATGGTTGCACAATCAAATGAGGAATGCATTTTCATAGATGCTACAAAAATTTTTATTAACAGAAACTGAATTTATCTGCAACTATCAGAAAAAGGTACCACAATTAATTGAATAATAAACATTAAGGCAAATGACAAATTTGATGCATAAATAAAAATTAACATTTTGGTTTAAAAAGAAACAGAATTGGGTTCTTAATATAATGCCGGAAGTAATTTAAAAAGTAGAACATTACACTAAAAACTGCTAATTTGAAATAAACGTCAAAAAAACAAAGTTTGGAAGAAGGCAGAGGATTCAGTAAAAATTTATACGCTGGTTTTTCATACATTTCATTATAATTTTTGAGATGAACACAAATGACAGTATTGACAAACGCATTTGTTTCTTAGAAAATCAATTGTGCCCTATCAAACCTCTATCTATCAATAATATTCAAAAATCTGTGCTTTTTATCTTTAAATAACAGATAGGATTTTATATATAGTTTGCCTATAATGGTAATAGTAAATTTTCAATCAACTATGTAAACCAATTGTTCCTGCACTTAAAATTCTGATCATTTTTAACTATTTTAACACTAGACATGAACAATTTGGAAAATGAATGAGAAATGCAGAATGAGAAATGCCAAACTGAATGAAATGCCAAACTGATTGGGAATATGTAAAAAATTTATTTCCTTAAAAAGTTTTCAGCTTAGAAAAGCAAAAAAATTCATATTATAGTTTGGCATATTTTTACTGAGAAAATAGTTTTATGAACAATTTTTATGTCAATTTTAGAAATATTAGTTTAAGAACGATTTACAGACACTGTCTGCCAGAAGAATAAGTATAGCATGCAATATAAAGGTACCATTTTTTTTTCATTTTTATTATTATTATTTTGGAATTTAAAAAAAATATATTTTTATTTCGTTTTCTAAACAAAAATTTTAATTTCTAAAAAATATATGCAAAAGAGTTAAGTCATTTTATACTATGTAAAGAACATACCTATTTCACTGATTAAAAGTCGAAACTGGTCCAAATAACTTTCGCCATTTTCAGTCAAGCCTAATTTACGAATTCCTCTGTGAAATTTCTCAGCTCTATCAAATGGATACTAGAAAAAAATTTTAAGTGAGGAATTGGAACACTCTTTTTTTCTCGTAATTAAATTTTCAACACAAATTAAGGTGCACTAAAATGGAATAACAAGGTGAACTTTGAATGAAATAGTGGTAGCAAATTTAAATTTTATATAGAATCACGTAGAAACGTAAACAATAACAAAAGTGGATAGGATAAATTTTAAAATTTCACTAATTGTTACCTTTTGACCATTTTGATTCTTGTTTTCTTTGAAATATCTTAAATCCTGTCAAAGGAGAAGAAATGTAAACAAAAATTATGTCACCAATTAAACTACACACTAATACTGAGTTAAAAAAATTTTAATAGTTCAATTTATTACCTATGTACAAAATTTTTTAGATCAATCTATATTAAAGGCAAAAAAAATAGTAAAAAAAAGTCACCTTTATTAATCTTGATTTGATGTGCTCATCATAAAGAAATTGGGAAAATATCTGGAACTTTTTCCTCAGAAATTGGTAAACAAAATTTACCTAAAATTAAACAATAACATCATGCAACTTCAATTTTAAAAATTAGTATCATACCAAAACAATATTTAAGTCGCTTACTGTTGTATTCATAACACCTATTCCATGAGTACGTATAGAATTGGCAATGTGGCGAATATTTATAGTATTCAAATGCTTATTATTACTTGAGCGTTCAACAAATATCTGTAAAAAAAATAAAAAATATAATAGACATAGAATATAAAATCTAATTACATTATAGTCAATTAATTCATTTAAATTGAAATCATACTTTTGATAATCAAATATAATCTTCATAAAAGAAAATATAACAAAACATTTTACGCCACCAAATTATAAACAAATGACATTAAATAAATTGCAAAGAATTTTCACTAGCTTTACCAGCAACTTCCAACAGCATTATTTTGTTCTGAAATTCAAACAAAAATTTTATTCATGATCTGTACTTCATAAAATTTATTCGCATACCATACCTGCCAACTCTTCCGGATTTTCCGGAAGATTTTATTTTCATATTTAAAGTGGTAGCAATACTCACGTTATTCCATTTAACTTTTTGAATTATAATGATAATCACAGATGAGTTTGACCACCACTACATATAAATCATTACAATAAATATATAAAAGCATTATAATCCTTGCACAAGCGAATTTCAACAGGATCAAAATATAAAGATATTTTTGAGTCAGATTGATTTTCGTTTATTGTATTACAACCACTCTAAAAATCCATTCTCGGAAGGAGTGAAAGTTGGCAGGTATGGCATACGGTGTAAAAGAATGTTAAAATAATATCAAGCATGTGTTAACTAGAACTATTTCAAGCCACTTCCTGTTCCTTTTAAAATCATAATTTTAGTCAACAGCCAGATTTTTATAATTCCCAAATAAGTAGCTGACTTTAAATGGCACACTCTAAGATACTTATAATGCTGTACTAAACATTTCCTTTTCCTCATTAAATCCAAAACCTTGTTAAATATAAGATCTTTATAAGCGGATCCTGCAGTAATAAATTACCATATGTTTTAACAAAAGAAAAAAACAACACCATTCATTGAGAAAAGTGTTAAGAATAAGTAAAATACAACAATAAGAAAAATGTTAATATGTTAAATGATGGCTATAGCTTAGTAATAACTCTTCAGAAAATGGTAAATTACTCTATAGATTAAGATGAATAAATAATGTGTACAGTGAAATAGTGAAGAAGCTTTACCTGATTATTGAGATTGTAGAGGTAGTTTGATACAAATAAATGAATATTTCGCATAATTTCAAGTACATCTAAACCCTAAAATGAGAATTATTAAAAAATGGAAGAACATTAAGCTTCAAATAATGATTTAAGCAGAAAAAGTGTAGAACCTTTAAAACAAACCTGTTCTAAAGTTTGACTAGGAAGGTGGGCATCAACAGTTTCTAAGCGATACTTATGTGAAGCTAAGCTCCTCATTTCACCATATGTTTTCCAATCGTGAAGGGCAACAGTTGTTAAATTATAAAATATTTTGTCAAGATAATGTTCTACATAAGCTGGAAAAGAATACTTGCATCAAAAAAAGGAAAATTATAAACATAGACCACACTTTTTTGAAAAATATATTTTATAATTAAAATGTATAAATGCTATTCCCTATTGAAGACTTAAATTAAAGCAAACAAGTTCACAGAGTTCACCCATATTCTCACATTATATAAAATATTCTAGTGTTTTAATTTTATTAGTTTTTCTTTCATAACATAAAAAAAGGCATACAAATAACTGTAAAAACAAATGTTAGAATTATTTTTTAAAAAAAAACTTCAGCCATTCAAACAAAACGGGATCATTTTTAAAATTTAGTGTCACTCAAAAACTGGAAAAAGAAAAAACACCTTTTTGCTACAAGATAGGGTATAAATTTTTAAAATACAAAAGCAAATAAACTTATTTATTATTTAAATGTTTTTCATATTTTTTTTAGTACTTTAAGTCAATACATTTTTGGTTAGATATGATAAAGATTGACATGTCTGTTGCCATAATATCTATTATTTTTACATATTCCGGACAAAGATATTTCATGCATAATTTTAATAATATTGAATGCAAGCAAAGTCAAATTTTTAAAAAAAAAAATTTTTAAAAACTTAGTAAAAAGAATCATGTCTGTAAAAGAACGAAAATTCAGAAAACTGTATTTTAATTCTTAAAAAAAAACTTTATATTTTATTTAGGCTAAAAAATTAATAAGCTAAACTATTTTCAGTTAAATAAATAAATATTTTTTATACAAATAATTATGATAACAGACAAGGCACAGTAA
This sequence comes from Parasteatoda tepidariorum, assembly GCF_982258835.1. Lineage (NCBI taxonomy): Eukaryota > Metazoa > Arthropoda > Arachnida > Araneae > Theridiidae > Parasteatoda > Parasteatoda tepidariorum. The sequence continues at coordinate 18,250,726 of NC_141765.1, forward strand.
AAAAAAAAACTCTTAAAACCTTCATCAACCAAACAGAACGTTCAAAGTAGATGATTTCCTCTTGAAACAGTCTTCAAAGATAAATAATTGTTATCATCCATTAATTCCAAATGTGTTACTTAAAAAACGTAAATAAGTGTTGCTAAATATGACATCAATTTAAGGACAGCAGTACTTAGTTAAAAAAAAAAGCTTACATTTTTATTAGTTGATTTTTACAATCTTTATAGAATCTTTTTAGAGTATTTAATACTTAAGTATAAAACATAACAGACTAGAAGAGAAACATTTTAAGGTTTAATTAAAGAACCACTATACTTTAAGTTCCCTCAAACTTAACACCTTAGATACTATTTTTCTAAAATGCGATCAAAACTTATTAATAAATATTATTGTGAATACTATTTTCTTCTTTCTTCTTAAAATTTTATATTTTTGAACATGGAAAGTATCTACAAATGTTCATTTAATACACAACTTTAACAAATAATAACTTTAACAACTTCAAGATAAAAATATTTTTCAGACAGACACCAAATGGCACTAAATTATGAAAACGACTCAACAGCATAAAATATAAAAACACAGTAAAAGGAATTCTATGAATAATAATAGAACTATAAGCTGCAAGTGTAAGATTTCTTTCTCTCTTTTTGGAGACTTATATATTTGAAATAAAAGGTGGTTATTTTTTCCTTATGAATTATAAATTACCAAAACATTTATTGTTTATCAGTTTAATATTCAAAGATTAATACTTAAGCCTCATTTATAAAAACAAAATATATGAACTGATTGAGATACTTACACTTAACACTAACAAAGTGGTTAAACAAGTGAAGAGATGAAAGTCTGAAAAGATAATTAAACTCTTTTCTGCCAACTTTGAATGGGTTTCTATCATCTAATTGCAAATGATAATGGCAGTGTAAACGGAGCTCAGTTTCAACATCACTACAGAGAGGATCAAGCAAATGCTAGAAAAATAATATTGAGATCAAATCAACTTCAGATTCCTCATTATATTACAATAGAAAAGTTATAGATTTTAATTTCAATGTTTTCACTGCAACACCGACAAAAATGTACCAAATAAGGGTGAAAGCTGTAAAACTTTTTTATATGAACATGATATTTGCGTATAATCTAGTGAAAAAAATCGTTCAGTAAAAATCAATAATGTGCTGTTTAAAAATATTTAACGTAATAAACAATCTTCAAAAGTTAATAGAAGGTAAAGAAAGGTAGAGGAAAGAATTGTAATGAATAATTGAAGAATTAGATTTTTGACTTAATTAAATCAAAATTACTCCAGTTATTCTAGAGAGAAAAAATATAATTTTTAAAACAAACACTTATTTTCATATACAGAAGATATAGCATAAATTTTATTCATTCTTAAATAAAAAAGAGAATATTTATTTTTCTTAAAAAAATATACAAATTAAATAACTATTCCTTTATCAGACATAAACACTTTTTGTCTTTTAAAACTTAATTTCTCTGAATATCTCTCAATTTCTCTGCATTCTTTTTTCCTCATAGATTCAAATTCTTAATCTTCAAAGTGGGTAGCCCTAATCTGGAAAATATGGCCGCAGTAATTTATTGTCATAATTTATTGTAGGATTATTTTAATTAAAATATAATTTAATATTATTTTTTAACAATGCATTTTAATAATGAGCAAAACATTTTCAATTCTGAACTATAAAAATTTTTACATCATTTCAAGCTAAGTAATTTTGAAAGAGAAAAATCCAAAGTTCAATTAGAATCAGTCAAAAAGTTTATAAGCAATAAATTTCAAAAAAGTCTAATTTTATATATTACTGATTAAGCCTAAATTTTGGATTTCATCATTAAAAACTACATAGTTTAAAATAATGCAAAAATTTATATATCATACAATTCAAAAATTATACATAAAAAATTATTCTGTTTTATAATACAGAGAAAGTTACGAAAGTTTGAGTTTGACTATGAGTCACAAAAAGTTTTTTGATTTGCTTGAATAGTTTTATAAATACAGTGAACTTCAAAAAAATATCAGCATTAAGGGGACCAAACTTACGACTGCCATTATTTTAAGATACAATAATCCAAATCCATTGGAAGAAAATATACCTTTATTCAGATCAATGTAGTTTTTGGCTTTAAATAATTGGCATCGTTAAAATTCACCTTTCAAAACATTAAGATTGCTTGTCAATTAGTTAAGTTGAAATAACCAGATTAAAAAGTATTCAATTGTTTCATGCTACCATATATAATATACAGGTATATTGATATTGCAATTAAATACGTATGAGTCATTTCTATTAACATTTGTAAATATAAGAAATTTATTAAAACATAATTTAATCTTTCAAATGTCCTTCTAAATTTTGATTAGTCACTATTAATTATTTAGAATTAGATAAGAATTTTGCAATTTAATAAAAAGAGCATGCATTAATATACTGAAAATAAAAATATATTCATGCGATCATATGAAATATTTGCACAGCACTAGTTGGAAAACTGTCAGATGAATAACAGCAAATAATATGTGGCATCTGAATGCAAATTACAAAATAGTCAAAACTGACTTTAATAATTTTAATTCTTATCAAACAAGTTAGGTACTAACAATAGGATTATAAAATGATAGCAATAGTCTATATCAGTCTTCAAAAGCAATTTCAAAATTTGTCATAAATCTTGATATTCATTTTTGCTTTGCTTTTTATTGTTATGCTTCTGTCTTATCGTTACTCAATCTTTCCCATTACTACATATTTTCATATTAGGGGTCTGTTTATGAAAGTAAGCTTGCTTAAAAAATATTTGTTTTGCAATATGCCGAGTATAATTATATACATAATTTCAAAAATATATCTTTGGCAGCCAATTTTGAAGCAACTGTAGCTTTTGTCACAAGAAAATAAAAATTACATGAAACAGTAATAGTTCTACCTCATATTATGAGCGGTAGCATAGTGATAAATAAATTTTAGGAGAAATTAATTTTATCGAAGTAAATTCCCACAATGTATGCTTGAAAAATAATTTATTTTAAACAAATTTAACATGGTTTACATAAGAAAATTTACTTGTTTTCTTAAGATTTCAATTTAATTATTTTATATTTAAAATATTAAGCTCTAGAATGATTGTGGGGAATGCAATGTTCCCAAAACGCATCTTGGATTAAGTTTTCCTATTCATTAGAAGACCCTCTGAAATTTCATAATATATAGATTACTTCATAATATATTGATTATTTTTAAAATAATTAATAATGTTTATAAAATGAATAGAATACATGATTTTGTAATTTATAACATATGAGACAAAAAAAAATAAACTTAAGCTAATCTTTATGCAATTGTATTTAAGCAATGAATTTTTTACAAAAATGGTTTTAAACCATTTTTTTAATAAAATTTTTGAAGGCATGTATTAATAAATTTAATTAAAGCAATAACCAAATTGAATTTTTTAAAAATTTTGAAATTTATGTGCATCACATCATTGTCTACTTTAATGAATTTTTTATAAGTTTTCAAAAGAAACTTTAAAAACATCTATATTTTAATTTTAAAAAAAGATATTTACTTTCTCAATCAATCAGTTTTTTCTTTTTTTCTTTTTTTTTTGTTACCTTTTCTAAGTGTCTTTAAGAAACTTCTTCTTTATTACCTAATTTTTTATTTTAAATTATCATAACAAACTTATTAACTACTCAGAAATTATTGCGACTTGTAAACAAATAGAAAAATATAAGATGAACTAACTCTATGTTTTCTGTAAAAACAAAATAATAACTAATTTTAAAAAAATGGATATTAATAATGGACTATATTTTTAAGCAAAAAAGTTGTTTGGAGAACAAAGGAAATGAAAAGTGAACAATTAATTCATTAGAAAAATGTTCGAATTATGAACTTTCTTCCAGTTTTAAAGAGAAAAAAACTTTCAAATACTAACTTTCTTTATAGTAAGGTAAATTTCCTTCTGAAATGCAAACAGCAGAGCTTCAGGAGTAGATTCATGGCGAGATGATAATATTGACCGGACACTGTCATGCAATGCTAATACCATATACTGGAAAAAAATCCTTATAAGTGAAACAAAACTACATCAATATTTGTAAAGTTTCAAAGCGAATATACAAAGCAAAACAAAGCTAATATAAATTACTAAATAATAAAAGAAAGTTGTTGTTTTTTTTTCCATTATACACATTGACATCACATATACCACACAGATTCTACAACGTTACATATTTCAAGTTCAGATACTCTATAATCCTGATCTTAGAAGATAATCAATATGCATCATTTGTCCAAATAAAGTCATATACTACTTATGGGTGTAATTCAAAACCTCTTCCCCCCCCCACATTTTCCTCTACTCAACTTCAAAGATGAGTCAAACTTCTGATTTTTTCCTTTATCGATCTGGTTCAAAATGGTGGGGGATAACAAAGCAAAATTTTTCCCGTTTTTCTGGATTCCAAATAAATGGTTCAATATTGTATAAAAATTGTATAATAATCATTGAGGTCTTATTAACTAAGGAAGAAAAGAAAACTAGAAATAATTTTTTAAATTTTAGTCATTATATTTTGATATTGAATGCTCAACATACGTTTAAAAACATAAATTTTTTTAATTTGAAAGTATTTAAAAAAAAAAATTTATTTATCTAAAATAAAAAACTTATTAAAAATCCGGAAGACAAAATAAAGAAAATATATAATCTTTTCAGCTGCTCATGCGATTATATCTGCAAAAAAGAGTGATAAATAAAAAAATTTGATAAATAAAACATAAAAATAATTTTAAAAAAAATATTCTGAAAAAAAAATTTTTTTAATTTCTTTTAAAAAAAAAATTTATTAAAAATCCGGAAAACAAATAAAGAAAAGATATCTTCCTCAGCTCACACGATTATATCTGCAAAAAAGAGTGATAAATAAACAAATTAGACATTTTTAAAAATAATTTTATTTTATTTATTATTCTCCTTCTCTTGTCATTAATCTTTATTATTTTCCATATTTCAACTTATTTTATGAGTTCTATATGCTTGCAGCTTATGCGCAGTTAATAAAACTTATTAATTTTCTTCGTTTTTCCCTCTTTCCTCTTTATTGTGTTATATCTTTTCTCTTTATCATTTTAGTCTTTATTGTGTTACATATATAATATATATATAGAGAGAGAGCATTAAAGAAATAACAAAATCTACATGCCTGTATAAGGTTTGATCGTGTGTCAGTGCCATTGTCATACAAATCAGCAACATAAGTAGGGAAAACAGCACGATGCCAATACAAAAAACTGCAGTCAGAAGCATCCTTTAACCTGAAATAAATTTAGTATAAATATTTTTAATTAGCAAAAATAAGTTTCAAAAAGAAGATGTCAAAAAATAACTTGAAAAGTATAAGCTACAAAAAATTACTTCCTAAAAGAGCACTTTAAAAGTGATATGAGTTTTAAAACTTATTAATTTTTGCTAATAAAACTGGTGGGCTCAAGATACATGGTAGCAAAGTCCTTCAATTAAGTTATATATAATATCTAAACAAAATCAAGAAAAAAGTAACTAGTAATTTTAAATATAATTTACTCTTATAAGATTTTCAAGTAATCTCTAAGATTTTCAAGTAGTTAAAATATAAGAAAGATATAATTTTTCTAAATGTATAAATTAAAAAAAACTAGATATACATACTGTAATTTTGCAGAGATACACCATGGGGGTTATTTTTTATAATTATTAAACCTTGGTATGGGCAGAGTATGTAATGGGGCAGCCTATACAGTGTTCATTTTTTTTTATGACTTGAGCTAGAAAATCCAATTTTGTTCAATTGATTCTCCAAAATTCCATTATTATTCTTCATCCTTCTATCTTTTGTAAGGATCCATTTTTATTAATTTACAATCATGAATATTTAAAGAATTAACAATGCAGGTGAAAAACAGTTCGCCAGATTGCAACAATAGTGCAACATACGCTCTTCCCTTCAACCAAAAAAATCGTTGATGAATTCCCTTCTCGCCATCACCCCTGGAATAGTCTCTTACAGAGATCCACGGAAGTATGATTCCCCCTCCTTTATTCTGCTGCATGTGTGAAGTAAATAAGTAAAAGAAAAATATGCAAGTCATTTAAAACAATGAGCGGGCTAAAATGCTTAAATGATCTATTTAAATGTCAAGTTTATCCCCAATTTCAGATGAAGGTCAATTTCATTGTTTTTACTCTTGGAAATATAGGGTTTCAAAATTTAGAGATGTTCAAATAAAATGATGCAGCATGATGAGCATGTGGATAAAAGAGGAATGCACAAACTGCTTTTTACTATATATTTAATGTTTATATTAACAATTTTCATTTATTTATAACTCAGACATTATAAATTAATTATAAAATAAATAATGCGTTCACGATCATTTCATGCTTTAATTTCGCGCAATTATTTGTTTATTTTTATAACGCTTTCTTAAAAAAATTTTTAAACTTTTCTAGCTGTTTATCATTTGAGTGGTTAAAATTTTAGAAATTTAATATTAGTAAAAAAAATGGGATGCGTTCATGATTGTTTTGTTGTACTATTTTGAGCCAAACAAGATTTATTTTACTTTATTTAATTATTAATAATATTTTTTGAATTATTGTTATGATTTTTAGCTGGGTTTAATCATTTAATTTTATAATATTTAGGTATTTCAAATCAAATTTTGATAAAGTCCCGTGATGTGATCAGCAATTGTTCTAGACGGTAAAATTTTGCACCTAAAAAGATTTTTTTCAGCAATTTATTGTATTTTGATAACTTATTAAAATTATATTTAGATTCTTAATCACTTGGTTTACATAAAATTAGAGTATTTTAAATTTGTATTTATTAACGAAATGCGTTTGCGCTTGTGTCACATTTGAATTGCAAACAATTGTTCACTGTACAATTTTGCATACATTTGGAAAGTTATGATGAAAATTATTAAATTACATAATTTCTAACAAGATCACATATTAATTTATCACACATTCAGTCATTATTTTAATGACTTTCAAATGTCTAAACATTTATTTTATGTATATAACTTGTTATTTGAAACAGATGTGTAAACTTTGTGACCAATTGCAATAAAATTTTGTGCAACCTATCTGATGGTGTGGCCTTTCTGATGAAAAACATTTCCTTTATAGTCAAATTTTATGGGTTTGGCATACATGCCAGGGCTGGGTATCTTAACGAAATTATGGTATTTTTATTTTATAAACTACTAATCATATATAGAATATACGTTACAAACCATAAAATATACAAGGGGTGAATAAATAACGCTTATTAAATACATGTATATAAAAGCATTTTAATCATGTCTTAGTGCAATAAAAATTATTACAGCATGCAACATAAAAAGTTTATACTAACTTTTCTTTTAAATCACACAAGAAATCAAGTTTTTTCACCACATTAAAAAAATTGGCCATTTCATCATCTTTAAATGAGTTCTAAAATAAATGCATACAAAACAATAAGTATATTCATTTGTCGCATGATACTGAGCAAACATTAATGAAATTTAAAATAAGTATTAAATAACTTTTTTTATGTTATGTGAATTTGGATAGAAAAATATTAATAAAGATGTTTGTAACCTAGCAAGTTTTAGCTCTATATTTTGACAACTAAATGTGCAATTTAAAATCTTGTTCTACATATAATTTAAAATTTTTAGATAAGTTTAATTTCAAGCAAAAGGTTAAATTTATTATTTATTTTAGCAATCATAGCAAAATATTTTAATAATGAAAAAAAAAATTTAACATGTTACTTTTTACATACACTTTTTAATGCTAAAATTACATTTTCAAAAGACAAAAGTAAGGTAGCACACAACAACATTTTTATAAAGTAAAAATATGGTAGTGTACTACTTTTCACTTCAAAATAGACAACTTTCAAAAACAGACATTCTATTTTCCAGGCAAAATTTAAAAAAAAAAGTTATTAAATCTTAGGTAAAGAAAAGATATAGAATAATAAAGAAAATATATAAAATAACAAATTTAAAAAATATCAACTGCCATTTATTTTGTCTTAAATATAGATACATATTCTGTTTCAAACTTCACTTAGAAGTGATTATATCTATTTAGAAAATTTCATTGCATAGAAACAGTAATCATTAAAATAAATTGTATTGATTTTATTGTATCACTAAAATTAAATTATTTTACCATGAGAATTTTTATGAGAATACCATTCTGAATTTTAGTGTACACATTCCCATTAGCACAAAATTTTCATTTTAAAAAGTAAAAATATTTCTTTTCTATTTTACATATTTTACCAACATAACTTTTGAATCAATATATTAACAATGCATAATATTATTTATCAAAAGTAATGTAATCTTATTAGCCAGAAAGAGTCTATATGCAATAATATATCAAAACATATTGTTCGTAATGTAACATTTGAACTATGTTCAACATACCCTTAGAGAAATGGATGTCACAAAATATATTTTTTTTCTTTTGCAGAAGAATTGAAAATTAAAGAAAGCTTTCACGTATCATAAATTTATAAATTCAGCATAAATTTATCACGGATTCATTATTCGTTAGTTAAAGTAGCAATCATTCATTTCTAGTAGGGATGAAATAGTATACAATAAATAATGTTATTAATAGAAATTTATGATTTTGATTTATCTTTTTTTTTCTTTTTTTCTGATTTTAGTCAGTTTCAAATAATATTTATTAATTTATTTTAAAACAATAATGCTAGCGAATCTAAACAGCTTAGATCTGGCATACCAAATGTGGTAGTTAACTATAACCCAAGAAGATTCCAATAAAAATGATTTTCTTTTTAAATTTATTTCTTTTCTTTTTTTCTTTCTTTTTTTTGGTTACTTATCTCATTTTATCATAAATTTCTTCTCCAAACTCTAGAATAGCTTTAATATAGATTTCAGATTCAAAATATTAAAAAAAAGAATTATTAAATTTATTTAAATAGATTTAAAAGAAAACCTGAAAAAAAACTTTCTTAATGAAACCTATACAGAATTACCATTAAAATATTTTTAAATAAATAGGATTGAGAAAAAGTTTTTTAATTATCTGTTTCAAAAAAAAAAATTAAATAAAGCTAAAAACCATGTTATATGGTCAAATTGAACAATCTGACATGTATGGAATAACATATTTAAGTATTGCACATACATACATATATATATACATACATACATACACATACATACATTATATATATATATATATATATATATATATATATATATACAGTCAATTCGCTATAACTCGAAGTACGATAACTCGAATATTACTATAACTCGATTTTTTTGTGAGGTCCCGACCCTTTTATCTTCAATTTCATGTTAATTATTCTCGATTACTCGAATTTTACTCCCTTTAACTCGATTTTTTTTTTTGGATCTCTTAAAGCAAGAAAAAAAACCTAGAAGCTGATATCTTGACCCTTCCTTTGCAACACACGCACAATGTCTTTCGCACTCTTCATGGAGAAGCTAAAGCTGTCCCTTTTGAAGTATGTGAACAGTGGTTAAAGGAAACGTTACCAAATTTACTTCAAGAATACAGTGAAAATGATGTTTCAATATTGATGAAATGGGTTTATTTTTTAAATGTCTTCCAAATAAGACTATGATGTTTAAGGATGTAAACTGCTCAGGGGGTAAAATGAGCAAGGAACGTTGGACTGTCCTAGTCTGGGACAGAGAAATTGCCCTTACTTGTTATCGGAAAAAACCGAAATCCCCGATGTTTCAAGACCTTTGGATTACAAGTCTAACAAAAAGTTTTGGATGACATCAGTTTTATTTGAAGACTTTGTAAGAAAATTGGATCGGAAATTCTTCGCTGAAAAAAGAAAGTGATACTCTTTATGAATAAATGCACATCATATAGTGATCTACCTAATTTGAAAGCAGTAAACTTGCAGTTTCTCCCGCCAAACACAACAGCAAAGTTGCAGCCGATGGACCAGGGCTTCAAGCAGTCTTATCGTAAATGGCTTGTCAGAAAAATGATCTTACATATTGTAAGTAATTAAAAGATTTATAATTAATAAGCATTATTTAAATAATCCGACAATATTTTGAAAGCCCAAAACCGAAACTAACGGTAAGTCGAACTTCCGATACGTCGAAGTTTTTCGTCAGTCCTATCAGATTCGAGTTATCGCGAATTCACTGTATATATATATATATATATATATATATATATATATAAAGAGAGAGAGAGTTTAAACTAATATGAGAAATGATAAAAAACACTTTACATTAATCATAAGATTAGTGTTTTGCGATTTTATTGTATTTTTTGTTTAAATTCTTAAATAAAAGCCCAATAACTATGACTTTTTTGTCTTTAAATACTAGCAATTTTTTTAGAAAAAAAGATAACTGGAAATTCAAAATTTTTGAAAAAAAGTAATATATGCTATGAAATAAAAATCTATGTTGCTTAATTGGAAAAATAATTAAGATAATTAATTTTTAAGAATGAGGTTTGTAAACTAAAAAGTTTAAGAAAAAACTTAAACAGCTATAACAATGCTCAACATTTTGTTAAATTTTTCAAAAACAACTAATTTCTGAAATCCATACTCTTTGAAGCTTTTGACCCAAATAAAAACATTTTAATTTTAAAAAAAAATCCAATTTTCAACTATGTCCTCCTATTAACTGAAATATGAAATAAAAAAATAAAGCTACCATTTGCACTCCTAAGGACATAGCCAAATAAGCAACCAGCCTTCTTTCTTTTGTACCTGCAAAAAAATTGCAAATTTTAATTCACACTTAATAATCCAATAAAAATAATATAAAACTTAACAAAAGCTTTTTAATTCATTCTTATGCAAAGCTCTAGGCAATAATTTTTATTTCATTTCAAACAGCACATTAAAATACAATTGAATACCAAAAAAGTAAATAAATCTATAAATGAGAAGAGCAGGACATAGCAATATTTAATACTAAATTATTTTTAAAACTTTTGAATGAGTTAAAAACAATCAATTTCTCCAAGTTCAAAGGGGAAGAAGTTGAGAAACTTATTATTAAGTAAGATGGATCTGTCATTACTAATGTTTTTCATCATTACATGAAATAATTTCACTGCATTAAATGTAATCTATCATACATATTGAACAATTCTAACAATATGCACATAATATATATATATTTATTTATTAATGTCAAAAAAATACCCTTGAAAAAATTATGAAATGTTTTTAAATATTATGATCGAATTCAACAGCTTACCGAATTTATAAAGGAACTCAAAACATAAATATTCATTCAATTTGATATTTTAAGGAATTGCATACCTGGACCATTCAAAGATTTTTCAGCTAGTACTAGAGCAGATAAAACATCGAGTCTACGTTCACTATACTTTTTGTCAGATACTAATCTTTTCTGTAACAAAATAGGTACATTAAAATATATCTTAATTTCTGAAGCCTAAATAAAAACATAACTTTCAATCAGAAAATAAACATTCATGATATTTTAATGTAATTAGTTTAGTAATTTTGTCATTGATAAACATAATCAAAATAACAAAGATGCAGTAGAGTAAAACAATAAAATTTTTATCATAAAAGCTAAACTAAACTCAGAAGTGCAACCGCCCAAGGAGGACCAAAACCTACTGAACCCATTCGGTTTTCTTGACTTCTGGGCTCTGGGGCTCAGCAACAAATTTTATGATTGAGTTGTCAACCAAATGTGGAATCCTTAGTGTTTCATCCCCAAGCACGATTGGTACTCATTTTATCAACTAATTGAAACGATGAAAGGCTGAGTCAACCTTACTCGGTCAGAGGATAGAACCCAGGACTTGTGACGCACTACCACTAAACCATCAGGCATCTATTATAAAAGCTACGCTATTATAATTTAGATTTTGTTAAACCTGAATTTTAAAGAAAAACCAGAAAAATAATCTAAAGCCGAACTCCTCAAAATGTTGATTTTGGGTCAATACCAAATATTTCGCTTTTAAATATTGAAATGTCATTTTTTCGTATATATAGCTGCATTATAAAATACAAATGACAAAACATTCTGAATTAAAGTACATTTTTCACACTTACTAATAAATTAATAAATTTTATTTAATGATAAAAACTTATAAATGTTTATTTTATTTTTATTACTAAAATTTTGATTAAATTGATAATTAAGAATTTCATGCATAAAAAAATCCTAAAAAATTTATTTTCTTTTTGAAGGTCTAGTAAATTTAAAAAATTAAACCACCTTAAACTGATTGAGCATTGAAACTTTCTTTTAGAAAATAGACTAAAAGAAGACAAGAAGTTTTGCACAGCAGTTATTATTCTTTATAGACTAGGACCAGACATACTCCCTTCATAATGTTTTCAGTCTAGTTTACAAGTACAGAAAACTCTGATTGAATGATTTCTTAACTTGTTTAGTTCACAGAACATATTCTGCTTGTAACAAAGAAGAACATAATGAATATGCTGTATTGGTTAATGTAAAATACTTTTTTACACTAAGTATAAATGAACAAGTAAATCCACAGACATGTAAAATTGCTGAATATTATCTGGACTTAACCCTTATTTTAATTTTTAAGATATTCTTCTGATAATACTTAAATTATTTGATATTTTCAAATAGTTTAATCTAATAACCATGTCACATATATAGAATTATATTTATAAGATAACAATATAAAACATTTGATCAAACAATTACCTTTTCTATTATCATGTAAGCAGTTCTAATGTAAAATAATAGACTGCTAGCTTGTCAAACATTTTTAAATAATCTTGGTTAAGCATTAATTTTGTGCACTATTGAGATATTTTAAGGAGAAAGAAAATACTTTGTAAATTGAAGTGGTGAGAAAGGAAGAAGACATGCAACAATTTACAAAATTAAACTTATTATTATAAAAAAAGCTACAGATACCAGTTAACTTTGTTTTAAAACACTGCCAGAATAGTTATATATGCTTGATTAGCAAACACTTTTGAATTTCACCAACCAAGTATATGACACTATGAAAGACATTAAAATTAATCATTTTTTAAAAAAAATTGTGTCACATACTTCCTTCTTTCTCTAACCCTTTCAGTTAATGGTTGATCGAATTTTGAAAATTAAAAACTTTATGATTTCTTTATACTTGCAGAACTGAAACACAGGACTAATGAATTTTTTTTCTTTTTTTTTTTACAAAATTTTTAAAATTAAATATAAGTAATTCTTAAATCTAAGGATTGGATTGAAACGTACATAAAATACAAATAGTGATATGAATTATTGCTAAGATAAAATAAGTCACTTTTATTCCCTTTCATCTTCTATCTTTTGATACTTAAAATTTGAAAAGAAATAAGATTGATAATTGCTCCTTCTTTTTCTCACCTTAAAAAAAATTTTTGAAAAAAGAACATTTTTATATGTTAAAGAAGTATCTTAACTTTTGTTTTCAAAAACACCTTTTGAGTAAGCAAAACTTATAAATGCAATGTCAAAATATTTAAAGTGTCATTCAAAATTCAATTACATAAGGTTTTAAAATATATATATAAGATTATAGTCAATATTACTTATAATTTTAATTATTTAAGATTATAGTCAATATTATTTTTATTAACACTTTTTAAACCAGTTTCACAATTAACCCCTTCTTTTTCGCTCCCCTGAAATTGACGGGGTGAGGTTTCACCCTCTTTTTCTCAGTCCTGTGATATTTCCGGGCTGGAGTGTTCAGTAGTAACAATAAGAATAAAACTAATTCATTTATTTTGCCCCGGAAAAATTTTATTTATAATTTTACACACCAGATGGCAGTACCAGGATATTTTTAAGGTAATTGTAAATAGTTCTCCAGAAGAGATGAAAACAATAAGAGATGTAGGAAGGAAACTTGGTACTACAGTTCAGATTGTGACATTGTCCTCTGTATTTCATGCTTTGAAATTTATCACACAAGAAAAAATTACCAATCTTTATTTATTTTATACGTAAGTTTAATAAAATTCCTTTTTAATCTTTAAAACACATATTTTTTAAATTTTCCTTGCTTGCTGAAAACCAACATTAAGTCATAGTTGTTGGTTTTTCCTAAAAATGTTATTTTTTAAAATTTCATGCTAAAAACAAATCAAAAATTAAAAATGAAGATATATATTGTTCATACACATATTTTAATATAATTTTCAGGGATAAAAAAATAGGCACTTTTATGACCGCTTTCTTGAAAATTAACCGATCGTTAAGGGATTAACTGGGTTTGCATTTTTTCTTTCACAAATATGATTATCTGCTAAAACATAGATAACTATCACACTTTCCTGGACTACCACATAGAATTTATATTACTTCTTGTAGTCATGAGCTGCTACAGCTCAGCGGTTAAAAGCACTGGACTGCATTATAAAGAACTAGAGTACGACGGCTGATGATAACTTGAACAAAGGAGTAACCCAGCTTCAGATTGATAGATACCAGCTTGTCTGGGAAGAAAAGACAACTGGTGCAATAATGCTGACAACATTGTTACCACCATGCCGTTGGTCACGAAATTGTGGAATCTTAATCTCCAAGACCCCTTTGGCCCACAGTGGGATGTCGCGCAAATGTTTTACTTAACTTTGTAGTCAGAGAGTAAATTAGGTAGTCTCTTCATCAATGTGTTGGAAATAAAAATATATTCTATATTTCATTACAGGTTATTCAGGTTTGAATAACAACTATTCTAGATTTGTTGACTCAGTTATTTTTAAAAATATATGAATAAATATATTCTATAAACACCTACCATTTAAAAATAATCTAATTATATTATACTGAAAATTTTAGTTTATTATCAGCTGAAAATCTTATACAAGTTTTGCTTAAGTTTATTTTTACTTAAAACTATAAAGATAATATAACATAATGGCTTTCATTTAGCTGTACATAAAATATAAAAATCAAATTTTCATTAGAGTTAAGAATTTTTTTAAATAAAGATTTACAAAACTTAAAATAGTTCATACCTTTCCAATGTTGATTATTGTTAAAGCAAGGTGTGCTAAATGTTGTACAATATGAGTAATTGATTCATTAATAACAACTGAATGACGGTGGAATGTTCCTTCAATTCCCTATATTAGAAAAAAAATTTATTTGAAATTTAAAAAAAAAGCAGTTTTAATAGCAATTTATAAACAGAAAATAAAAATCGAATTTTTTAATATTGAGTAGAATTAACAATATATAATTAAAAAAAATTTAGAAATCCATCAATAGAACTTGTCTATATAGAACTTGTTTGAGTATGCAAATTATAAAAATTTATGACTATATTGCTATATAATCAGATAAAGAAATTGAATATATAACTATAAATTATTAGATATAATATAAACAAATGGTTTTGCAGTAATATGGCTTCATTTAAAATAGACTACTGGTTATTGAGGAAACATTTATGGTTTCCAAACTTTTTTTAAAAAAGTAATGCTAAAAACATTTAATGTGCAATACTCATTAATTAATGCTTATGCCGGGCTTATGCATACTGCTTTGTTTTTCTGCAGAACAAAGCAACAAAAAAACTTTGTAATTTTTCCAAAACAATTTATAAACCACAGCTGTTATTATTGTCACCAAAAAGGACAACATTTAACCATATCAAAAAGTGGTGCTCTATTATAGGTCGTTTTAAAAATTAGAGAAATTAACAATTCAAGGAAAAGTCATAATAATGAATGACATCAAAAAATATAAGCAGTCAACTGAAAAAAATTATAGAATATTGTACTGATAGTAAAATTATTAAACATTGGCCCAAATCTGATACCAGAATGGAATGATGTACAAGTTTTATGTTAAAAGTGCAGTGTTAAAAATTAGTTTTCTTAACATACATACAAATTATCTACTTTGTTTCTCTTATAAAATAGGACCATACTGCTTTTACCAAACAAATAATTCTTGGTCCACATTTCACGATTTTTTACTGATTTAAAATGAGCCTCACCTATTGCAAATTTCATTTAGTGTGATTAAGATGAAGAGTGAGAATTTTTAATAAGAAGAGTATTAAAGTATTAAGCAAATAAGTGAAGCAAATATTGCACAGATTTCACATTAGCTTAAAACTTGCTTCACAATTAAGACATTTTTTGCTTAAAATCGAGACCTTAATAATTAGATTTAGATGATTTAGTCATGGTTTATTATGCATAATTCTAACATTTTTAAAGGGTAACTATACTACTAAGTCTAGCCTAAGTTAATAAACATTTACCCGTATGCCCTCAATTGGGGCAGGTCGGGGTAAATATTTTCATACTACTAAGTCTTAATGTATTACGACACTCAGAATTTCGACACTCTACAGAATCTGATAAAGTATTAATGAAGTAAACTCACAATGAAAACCAAATTTTCTACAGACAATAAATCTTTTAATTTAGCAAGGATAACCATTATTTTTACAAATGAATTACTAATTAAGTAAAAAATATTAACATTACTTTAATCATTTCTATCATTCTACATAGAGCTAATACACATGTCTTGGTCATTGGTTTAGACAAAGATACATGAAGATTCATTATTGTTTTTACTTGATGATTTATTGTCCAGGCTAATTTTAAACCCTAAAACAAAATTACAATGATTAGTAAAGTTAAATGTCTTAAAATAAAAATACAAGTAGCAGGCAAAAAATGTAAATGCCATAAAATTAAAAAGAGAAAAACTTTTAACCGCGACAATAACTAATATTCATTCAGATCAATCAAATGTTTTTATTTTTAAATTTAACAGTACAGATAGATTAAATAAACAAAAAGGAATATTAGAAATTAATTATTTTGAATCATTCACAAATTATAAGATAAAATTTTGATTTAAACTTCTTAATGTTCAAACTTCATCAACTTATTTTGCCAATTGTTTATAATTTTTATATATTTCAAATTACAATAAGTATTAACCAAAAGTTTACACTGGGAAAGGTAAATTCAAATTGTGACTGAATGTTATCTTAAATGTTATCTTGAAATGGAAATTTCAATTTAATTTTAACTCAATTTTACATTCATACTTTAAATTATAAATTAGGTTTTCATTCATTGAATGATCCATTTATTCCAAACATACATCCCATTTATTCAAGTATATCTGTATGTCCCATTTATTCAAGTTTCCATTTTAATGTCAAATTCCTGTTACATGTCCAAAACCACTTACATGATCTCTGCGATTTTTTAAATTTCTATCCCTGATAAAGATCCCTAAAATATGACAATACTTCAGTGTTTTAAAAGTTCCTACAATTTAAAAATTTAAATATAAAAAGATCCTGTATGTAAAAAGAAAAGCAATTAAGTTCTTGTATGAAAAATGAAAAATAAGGTCATATCACAGATATGTGTGACCATATCTGTGATATGACCTAAAAAATATAGCTGAATATGAGCCACTCATTTAAGATATTTATAAAAAACTAATGACGGTTGTTTTACATTTAGATAAATTTTGTAGCTTGTTCAAATATACAGAAAAAATAAATGATCTAATTTCCTTGTGGCTTGAACATTTAACTCCTAAATAAAAGAACTAAAATTCCTTTGTCATGGTATTACATAATAGAATAAAAACCTTAAGCGTGACCATTACAGAACAGAACCCTTAAAAAGTTTAGATGAACTCTTATAATTTCAAAGAGAGAAAAGATACCTGTAACAATAAAGAGCATTTCCGATTAAGATCTTCAAGCAATTTTCCAGTATCTGTTAAGCTGGAGTCCATTTTAGTCATCCAGTTCATAGTGAGCATGAAATAGTTTGATACATCTCTGAGACAAAAGAAAAATTATTTATGTCTAATATACAACATAACATAAAAAATAATTTGATTCTCAAAACAATACATAAGTTTTGCAAATTACCTTTTTTTGTATTTTATGAATATGTTAATTATATCAGGATTTTTTGATACCCAAGTTCAATTAATTTTAGGAAAACTTACCAAGGTTGTAAGAAAAAGGATTTTGAAAACAAAACAAAGTTAGTTCTGCAGCGATTATTTTGAAGGAAATTAGTTAGTTATAATTTTATAACTAATTAAATTTCAAAGTACATGCCAGTCAGATGCCAGCAAAGTATTAACTCGCAAAATATTCAGAAATCACTCGTCTTTAAAATAACAGCCATAAGTGAAATTTAGAGTTCTGGTTTCTATATTATATTACAATAAAAATATATACACTGGACAAGCCATATTTTGAAAAATATTAAATTCTGAACATTTCATCGACTAATACTTTTGTTTAGAAAGTCGTGTTATAAATTGTTAGTGATTTTTGCAGCAATCCAGCATGTAAGATGTTGAATAAATTTTATTTTCAATACAATTTAATCAGGGTTCTCTGATTTTTAAACTTGAATTAATTATAATCCATTTAAGAATCATTACACACACACAAAAAGAATAATATTTTTTTCCAAATATTTGTCTTTAAGTAGACTTTTGAAAAATGAATCCTAGCATTAATTTTACTTAAAATTTTTGAAAGGAATTGCAGACTTTTGATAGTTCATTTTTACCACCATATAAAAATGTCTTGTAACGATTGAAATAATATTTGGCAACTTTTCAAAATTTCTAAACAAGATGGGGGGGGGGAGATTAAATTTAATGTGAGTCATGTATATTTTCTTATGGTACCACGAATGAAGTATATTTTCTTATGATAATATGCACAATGGTACTTTATAACTACTTGGAACTCAGTATTATATTATGGTACTTTAATACTCTTTTATCCAAAACAGAAAGTATATTCAACATCCTACAGGCCATTCATTGTATTTGTATGAATAGTTTTATTTAATGTAAAAATTAAAAAACATTGATTAAGAAATGGTTTAGGAATAAATAATAAGCAAACATAATAAAAAATAATCTTTTGTTTGTTCTGAAAAATGGACCAAATTAATGGTTTACTTATAGTAAGAGTGTTCAAAACAGCTTTCCAAAATAATAATCTTTAACAAATACTCCTTAATTTTTGTATTTTAATTATTTTTTTTAAACATGATATTACTGCATACAGAAATAAACTATAAAGAGCCCAGAGCTGAGATGAAATTGATATGGATATAATTTTATATTGGGAAATACATAAGTCAGCTTGGCAATTTATTTTGTGTCAATATTTCATAAAAATAACTTTTTTTATTATTTCAATAATGTAAAGAATTTGTTATCTAAATATCAGTATATTTTACGTCTATCTTAAAATTTTATATTACAACAAAATTTTAAAAATTTTACTGTCAATATTAAAAGTTACACACAAAAAATCTCTAATCTGTAATGATTCGTAATTTCTCATTTATGAAGATTTATAAAGAAAACATTTGTATACATTTTTTATTTGTCAATCAAACGAAAATAAAATCTAACTAATGGAGCCTAGTTCAAATTTTAAATAAGAGATTTAATAAAGCAAAATATTTTCCATGTTCTCAACCATTTTTCCATCTTATACTGTTACAAAAGAAAAGTTTTTGAAAGAAAAAACACTTTTACATTTTTATTAACTTAAAAACTTTTTACCAGATTACTAACTTAAAAAACTCAGGTTTTTTATATTTGTTTCAACTTGAAACTAAGGTTTTTCATTTAAAAAAACACATGACAAGATTAATTTATAGTTAAAAGGCATAAAAATGTTTACAGAAGGTAGTCATAAAATTTGAAAGACCGCACATTCATAGTCAAAAGTTGAAATGTAAATATGATACATAAATTTATTGTAGGTAAAATTCTACAGAGTAATAAAAGATTAATCTTTAACTATTTTCCCTAATTGGAATTTGGGTAGAACCTTGTTTCTTTCCCAGGAAAAAAGTTTTTTTTTAATTTTGAAGTTATTTAATGAAAAAACACAGTTTGACAAGTTAAATTGTACAAACAAATTTGTTTATGTGGCTTGACTGATAAACGTTTAAAACTCTTAAGATTACAGAATCAATCCTGAACCAAACTAAGAAACTTTGAAATTTATTCATTATCAAAATTTAAAATTTTATTTAGAATTTCGAAGTTATCTAACATAATTTTAAAAAGTTTTAGAAATGAAGCATAATATTAAAAGATTTTAAATAAAGAGCATTATTGGTGATACTCACTTCAACAGATTTTGATTTTTCTGTAATAAATAAGACTGTCTAGAAAGCTTTACAGCATCTTGTGACTTCCGATCTACACTTCTGGCTACTAAAGGCAATCTAGTTAGCAGAAACATATCAGGAAACCACATAATATTAGCAATTAAAGGAACTGCAGGAACCTAAACATTAAAGCACATTTATAGATTTTCAAAAAAAAAAAAAGAGTTTAAAATTATATTTAAGAAAAACGTTGCTTACTGCTGTGATAAAAATTGTAAATTCACTATGTCAGTATGCTTAAAATATTAGTATATAAAAGATATTAAATCTAATTATTATTATGCATTATTATTGAAAGCCTTTGCAAATTATTACTAGTCAAGATGTTGGTCAGCATACAGCTTGAAACTACACCATGGAGTGAAACATTTTCCAGATGGAGGTCAATAGCCTATTAATGTGGCTCTAAAGTAGTATTAAAAATCAAGTGAATCAAATGTCATTTCTTTATCATATGTATTTAATAAAATCTACTAAAACTGACAGTTGTAATTCCTCTTCTGCAATTATGAAAAATTAACTTTAGTAGTGGATAACTCAATAATAAGTAATCAGAAAAATTAGATTTTCAATAGTTAACTATTAAGATTTTATTTAAAAAAATGTTTTAGTAGCTCCCTAAGTATTGCTTAATGTCTCAGTACATATTCAAAAAAAAATTTTGCTTAATACTGTTTGAAAAAGATTTTATTAATAATGTACAATTTTCACACTGATTACAACTCTCTTATACAAAATTATTATTACTGTAGATTTATTTCTAGAAATGAAAATCGAAATGAAATGCAAGTGGAAGTTCAACTAGAATTATAAATTGTAAGAATCTGAAAATGTTTATCTTTTCAATTTTAACCTAAATTAATTGCATTGGTAAACAGAGCTAGGGAAAATTACAAGCTATATAGTTTTCAAGTCGAGCACAATAGTTACTTTAAAATATCATTCACTTTTATCTAAATATTACAACTCACAAAACATTTTGAGCTATAACTCGAGTATTCCAATTGACATTAATATTGAAAACTTCATTTTTAACAAAATAGGAGACATTCAATATCATTTCCCCAATTTTTACTAAAAGAAATTGCTTCTACATAAACAATTAACACTTAACAATCAACATTTGTAAAGAGAAACAACAAACTATCCATTTTGAAAGATAGCAATATTTGTATTTTTACAAATTTCTAACATCCTTCATTAAGAACACTAATATAATCTGAATTTAAATTATATGTAACTTAAAACAAAAATCATAATATTTCAAAGGGAATATCTGTATGGGATAGATAAATTTATTTAGTTTAATAAAATTTTAATATAAAATACTTTCAGCTGTTCAATAAAATTTTTATTCAATATAACTTTAACCATAAGCTAGAATTTTTATTTACAAGTCTTTATTTACAAGTCTTACTTCAAATTTGGTTTTTTTCCTTTTTTTTTTTTTTTTTTTTTGGAAAGATTAGAGGAAAAAGTTTTAAGTTCGTTTAATTTTTTATTTGTTTATATTCAACAAATATTTCAGAAGAAGTTATTGTAAATATATTTTTTCTTTGAGTTTATCATAAATTTAAATTTATTAATTTTGTGACATTAATATTTTACGATGCGCTTAAAATTTTCATTCAATTCTTAACATTTTGAAATAAAGTTTTCAGTTGGCAGATAAATATTTCTTTAAAAGAATAATAAGTATAGCAGTTTTGACTGAGTTATTGCAATAACAAAAAGAAAAATACAAAACCTTTTTATAAATATCCCATAAACTTTTGAAGAATTTTTTGTCCATGACTCTGAACAAGTAAAAATGTAAAACAAACAAACAGCAAACATCTGGTATCTTCAAACGGGCATCAAATTCATTACTTTCACCTTCACAAATAAAATTTGAAATATAATGAAACACAATTTTTAAAAAAAAAAACTCATTTCGTGAGCTTAAATATTTTAATCAATGAAAGGAAAATAAATTATACCTATTTTTGATTCAATAACCATAAAAAATTTCCTGATGTTCAGATTGAATTCATCTAAGAAGAAAGTGTTTTTTGTTACGAAATTTTTGTTGTCATCAAAATTTTGTTCTACAGCACCCTAAAAAAATAGAACATTTCATGTAAAACATACCAGCAAATGACTAAAAAAATTCTTATATTAAAAATTTTTTTAATAAGGTTAATAAGGCTTAACTATAAACTAATTGCTTTGACATTTCCCTCAAAGTAATGCAAGAAAAGTCAAAAGAAAAAAATGAAAGTTAAATATGTTTCGCATATATATATGTGTGTGTGTGGGTGATGTTAGGAGCCATGGTCGAAAGTTCAGGAATGCAGGCAAACAGTTGGAGGGAAAATTATGTTCATTTAAGTAATTTTAAAGAGATGACAGAGTGTCACATCATCTATTTAAAACATATTCATGCATTGGTAGAGACCAAATCGCACTCTGAAATTTGTATGCTTGAGTTTTTATCCTTGGGAAAGTAGCACAAATTTTTCCCTCTGTTGTTTTAGGTCTCAGGTAAAAGGGAAACATTGATAATTATAATTGGTCCATTAAAAAGTTGAAGGAATTAAAATCTTTCCCAGAATTCAATTGAGGGAAAAATCAAAAATGTTAATTTATACATACTGAATCAAAAATTAGAATAAGAAAAGAGGGAGTGAATAATTAGTTGTGAGAAAGGGTTGAATGTTGAATAATAATTTAAGAAGGAGAATTTAGACAAAGAAATAACACAAAAAGATTATATATATATATATATATATATATATATATATATATATATATATATATATATATATATATATATATATATGAGTGATTCTTTTCAAACATGACAATTTGGACCAAAAAATTTCTTCATATTTAAAGTCTTCAAAATAATCAAAAAAAAATTTTGTATACTTCTTTAGTTACACTTATTAATATCTTACAGACAGCAGTATAGTTTATTGACATTTGCTCGAGAAGAAAAAAATAAAATAGAAATTCACAAAATCTTGAATGCCAGGAAAATGGCATATTAGCCTAGAAGTTTAAAAAACAGTCATTTTAAGTTAATAGTAAGTAACTCAACTTAAGCCTTTATGTTAGATGGACCATAAATTGGTTAAATTAATTTTTTTTATCCACTGTAGAAAGAATCAAAAAAAATTTTGTCGCTGATATGTACAGAATAAAATTGTGTATAATAATCAATCATTAAATAAATAAATAACTTTGATTACATCCAACCATATTACAATCATACATAATCTTGGTATTAGGTTAATATTTGCTTTTCCTCCTTACAGTATTAGCAGTTAAAAAAATTTCTGGTAACACTTCAATGTCCTGGAATTCATAAGCCAGGATAATGACAAATTCGCCATTTTATAGCATAGAACTTAAATTTAATATTTTGGCCTAAGACATTTACATTCTACAGAAAACAACAGGATTTCTTAAAATAACTCAGATAAATCTATGTAGTTTATGTTATTAATGATTTCAAAAAGCCAGGAAAGTAACAACACAAAAACCTACTCATCTTGAAAAAAAATTTTAAATAGATTTTGAACCAGAAAATTGGGTTTTTATTCATGCAACAAGACATGTTCATATAGGAAGGTATCTATTCAATCCATTAACATAAGATATTGATTGCTGGCTCTATCTATTTTGGTTATAAACCACTAAATAAAAGTAGCCAGGAAAACGACAGATTTTCTTGGGACAAACAAATTATTAACAGAAAAAATTATTTTTAACTAAGTTTTTATAAATAATACCCTCTGCGTATATTCTAGAAATGCTTACACCGGTTAAGATAAAAAAAAAATTAGATATTGAAAAATTTATGGGAAGTTTTAAAGCTAGTTATTTGGGACATGCCAGAAAAATGAAATCTTGAAATTCGATTAAATTTTTTAACTATACAAAACAGTCAATGCTAGTACAAAGTCATCTTAAAATGCTAACAGTCAATGCTAGTACAAAGTCATCTTAAAATGCTAACAGCAATGCAATTTTTTAATTCTTTTAAAAAAAGTTTCTTTTAGTATTCTAGTATTAGATCTTGGAGCAAGGGACAGTGAATTGTCATATATCGTGAGAATCACCCATATATGTATATATATAATGTTGTTGCTTGCAAAATTTTATAATAAAATGATTACTAAAAATAAATTTAAATGCAAACATTTGACAAAATAGCAAAATAAACAATAAAACAATTACCAAAAAAATGCTTCCTTCTAACAATTGGTTTTCTAATTTGTTGATTAATTTCTCAAAAGGTCTTAACTTTTCTGATTCAATGCCTAGTTTTGATGGTTTGTGATGGATAGACACTAGCATTCGTTTAAATTGTGTCCAGTGCTCTCGGAGAACAACTTGACTATCGATGATCTCATCAAGAGTCACTAAAATTGTCAGCAAAGAACCTAAATATTTATAGACTGTCTAAAAATGGAATGAAATTTTATAATCAATATATTTTCTAGGCAATATATTTTAAACATAAATCAAACATAAATTTATCAGAGAATGTAAAAAAGTGAAGCATTAAACTAACTTAATAATATTTTTAGTTGAAAAAAAGTTTGCAGACAAGAAGACTTTGAATCTGCAATGTACCTAAATTATGTAAATAATTACTATCTAAACTCAACTACTTAAAAGGAAAAGATGCTTTGTTTGAATTATTACATTTATCAGTTGCAGTAACTTATAGTTTGTCTACAGTAAGAACTCCCCCCGCCACAAAGTCTAAGGCCGTCTACTGCTATGGAAACAAGAATGGCCCATTTTAATAAGAGGGTATGTTCACTCTAGGACTAAAACAATAGACCGAAGAAAGAGATTCCCTTTCTCTCGTTGAGGCGAGTCGAAACCTGTCCTAAACAATTACCCTACTTGAAAAAGTTATACCTCGTTACCATAGTTCCCGCCACGGATGCAGACGAATGGATAGGGGACTTCTTACTTTAGACAAACTATACATAATATCATGGATTCAGGGACAATGATGAACTTATTTACAATCTTGTCAAATAAGATATCACTTATAACACAGTTTTACTGCCAAAACTGACATTTTCTAGAACTCTTTAGTAGAATATTGCTATAAGCTCAACATTAAAAGTCAAACAACTCCACCAACATATATCATTTTATTTCAACATTTATAACGTAATTATATTATTAGTAGGGTAAAAACCTTTGCAATTGAATAATTTTTTTGCAAATGATATTAGTCTTTTATTTTGAAACTAATTTTATTTTACGATCAATAAAAGAGCACATAAAAAAAAGTGTATAATCAATATCAATAGGCTAAAATACAAATCTAGATTAATTCCATAAAGTATTGATAAAACTAAGAACGCTTTTGTTTCATAATATTCAGTAGAGCTAACACTTGATTTCAACAGAATCAATCATATTGATATATTTTGTTGCTAAATATTAAAAGTTTCTTTTAATATTATGTCACTGATCAAACTCAGTACCAAACTACATGGGTAAATTGTTTCACCAAAATTTACACTATAAATATGAGGGGCAATCAGATGAAAACCAAACACCTATAACAAAGTGATAATAAAATTTACTAATGCTAAAAGTGTTAATACTGTTACTCTATAGGATACAAGGTGATCGATTCCATTCTTGTCAGGAACATGCAGAAATTATCGTACACAGCAGACATGAGACATTGAATTTTGCACATTCCAGCCGTCTCAGCCACCAAGAAACAAACAATTCTTTGCTCCTCCTTGCTTACTTCTATTTTCAATGTTGAACCAAGATGCTTTAAACTACGAGAGAATAGTAAAGAGAATAAAGAAAGTAGAATTCTTCCTGAGTAACTTCTACACTCCTCACTTCTAGTGTAATAAAGAAGTAACTGTCAACCTGTGCATTGCATTTCTCCTGATTTACAGATGGCATTGTTGATAACAACAACAGTGTTGGCAACTTTGGGGATAAATTTGTTTTTAAGGTGGGTGGTGGTTTTCATTTGATTGATATTTAAGGCTCGAAAGTATTTCTAAATACATTAAAAACTTATAAATACATACTAAGAAGTGAACATCAGTAACATCTATTAAGGCTGCAGTGCCATTTTTATGACCAGAATGTAAGCCATTAAGCTGGTGGATTATATTTTTCACAACAACATAGCAGCGTTCAACAAAACAAGATAACTCCTGAAATGAAATTTAACAAATTTGTTATTTTATTTATAAAACACAATATCAGTAAAAAAGAGATGGAATTCCATACAGATTTCTGATGTACCATTTTTTTTTCTTTTGATTCAAAACACAAAAAAACTAAAATCTTGAAATTTCAGGGACAAGTTAACTACCCATATAATTAAGCAGTGAGGATTAAGGATTTACAGAACTTTAAAATTTCTGAAAATTATTATGCAGATAGTAACTATACAAAACATAGTTTACTATATATATTCTTTCAATCCAAGTAATACTAAGAAAATTTAGAAAGAAAAAAAAGATTTGCTTTGGGTTACAAAAATATTTAAGCTACATAAAACTAAACAAAAAAATTACATTTTCACATAAGGTGAAGTTTTATAATGTCACATTTCTTCCTTATTAACTATCCATGGTATGGTGGGTTTTTGGACGAGGATTTAACAACAAATATCAGTTTTTACTAAAACATTTTTGCTAAAAGATATGAATTACTCGTATTCAGTTTAAAATGCATTATAAAAATAATAAAGACTAAAGAAAAAATTTTGGTGGCGACAAACTTCAAACAAAACATAAAAATAAAAAAGGAATATTAAGAGCCAACACAAAGTCAATAATTTCCTTTTGCTGACTATTTACTATAAATATACATACATAAAGGAGGAAACTGGAGTTAATTGATCCACTTTTAAGTATGTATTTCTTACCTTGCAAAAAAATTATCTGCAGAATATGATTTTTTTATAAGACAACTTTCCACACTCATGATTTTTTTTTCAAAACAAACAATTAGCATTATTATTATTGTAAATTTTGAAGAAAAGAACTTATTTACATTGGACCAGCATACCCCAGAGCCCTGGAACCTTGGTCTACCTCATGGGGCACATTGGACTATATAATAAAAATATATTCAGAAACAATATTGAAGGGCAAATAATATTTAGTACAATAATTATGTTTCTTTTCCCTTCAGCATTTAAAATGAAAATTGCTTAAAAAAGTTTTTATTTATAAAAAATAAAAATAAAATAAGAGATAACCATGTTTACTACACACAATTATATACCAAATTTTATCAAAAAAACTTTTTTGGTGCTCATACTAAGTGATTTTGTATCATGAAACATGCCATAATATTTATAGCAAATTAAAGTAAACAAAAGACATATCAAACAATCACTGGACAGTGAAAAGCCTGATACTCCGGAAACAAAGTTTAGAGGGGAAAATTAGAATTATATCAGTTTCATGCACTATTATTTATCAACATTTCTTGGATATATAAAAATAATAATAAAATTTAATCAGCCTTAACATTCTACTCTTTCCTTTACATTGTTTTTTAAAACAGCCCACAACTGTACCAGTATCTACTTTTTTATTGTCTATCTTATAATTTTTTATTAATTCCTTTTCTTGATTAGCCTGATTTTAAGACATATTGATTATACATTATACTGATAAAATAAAACAAAGAATGTGTTTTACATAATTTACCACATTACAATTGCATTTAAATACAAATATATATCTATGTATAAAACATAATAGAAGGAAATTTTTTCATAATTTTCGAATTTTTTGATTTAGTAATAAATTTTTGATGAAATTATTTTATTTTAATGCAGATGGAGACTTGGTAGGTTGAACCATACCAAGACAGGGACAGGGTATTGGACAGGGCTCAATTTTTTTAAGACATTAAATATTTTTGTTTATTTTTTCATTAACATATTGCATCATTAGTACTATAAATCCTAAGAAAGAATCGCATAGCTCAGCTAATGTGTGTATTTTTTATTTCAGCAAGTTGTATTTCAGGAATGTTAAGTAATTTTTTGAACTTCACTGCTTTACCTTCTAAAATTTGTTTCTATAAGAAAAGAGCAATAAATTGTAATTATTTTACAAGGTTAGATCTTTAATATAATGGTTATTTTCAGTTATTTAAATTTATATGATAAGGAAAGATATTATTGTGATATTTTATGAAACCCACAACATGGGGTACATTGATCCACAAAAAACTGGGGTAAGTTGGACCATAAAAATAATTATGAAAATCAATTTATCAATCAAACAATTTAAGCCAGTTATACAACCTGCATAAAAGGAATCATCCGGCCTATATAAATATGTGCCTCTCCATCTACTAAGGCATCCGGAGACTCTAAAAAAGAAAAGAAAAACAGAAAAGCATATAAGATAAATTAAAGCTGATATTCAATATTTCAATAATATATTGTAATTATGCATTTAAATGATAATTAGTTTCTTTTACAATAAATTTAAAATTATCCTTGAATTAATATTTAATAAACTAGAGAAATATAACACGCACACACACACATATATATGGGCGATTCTCACGAAATATGACAATTCACTGTCCCCTACTCCAAGATCTAATACTATAATAGTAATACTAAAAGAACTTTCTTTTAAAAAATTTATAAATAGCATTGCTGTTAGCATATTAAAATGACTACTAGTTTTGTATAGTTAAAAAATTTAATTGAATTTCAAAATGTCATTTTCCTAGTATTTCCCAAACAATGTTTTCAATAATAACTAGCCTCAAAACTTCTCATAAATTTTTCAATACCTAATTCTCTTTATCTCAACCGGTGTAAGCATTTCTAGAATATATGCAGAGGGTATTACTTACAAAAACTTCATTTAAAATAAGTTTTTCGGTCAAAAATTTGCTTGTCCCAAAAAAAATCTGTCATTTTCCTGGCTACTTTTATTTAGTGGTTTATAACCAAAATAGATAGAGCCAGCAATCAATATCTTATGTTAATATATTGATTAGATGCCCTCCTATATGAACATGTCTTGTTGCATGAATAAAGAACCAATTTTCTGGTTCAAAATCTATTTCAAAAATTTTTTCAAGGTGATTAGGTTTTTGTGTTGTCATCATTTTCCTGGCTTCTTGAAATCCTTAATAACATAAACTACACAGATTTATCTGAGTTATTTTAAGAAATCCTGTTGTTTTCTGCAGAATATAAACGTCTTAGGCCAAAATATTAAATTAAAGTAAAGTTGTATGCTATAAAAAGGCGAATTTGTCATTATCCTGGCTTATGAATGCCAGAACATTGAAGAGTTACCAGAATTTGCTTTTAACTGCTAATACTGTAAGGAGGGAAAGCAAATATTAACCTAATACTAAGTTTATGTATGATTGTAATATGCTTGAGTGTAATCAAAGTTATTTATTTATCTAATGATTGATTATTATACACAATTTTATTCTGTACATATCAGCAACAAAAAATTTTTTGATTCTTCCTACAGTGGATAAAAAGAATTATTTTAAGCAACTAATGGTCCATCTAACATAAAGGCCTAAGTTGAGTTACTAACTATTAACTTAAAATTACTGTTTTTTTAACTTCCAAGCTAATATGTCATTTCCCTGGCATTCAAGATTTTGTGAATTTCTATTTTATTTTTTTCTTCTCGAGCAAATGTCAATAAACTACACTGCTGCCTGAAAGATATTAATAAGTGTAACTAAAGAAGTATACAAAAAAATGTTAGATTATTTTGAAGACTTTAAATTTGAAGAAATTTTTATGGTCTGAATTGTCATGTTTAGAAAGAATCACCCATATATATATATATATATATATATATATATATATATATATATATATATATATATATATATATATATATATATATATATATATATATATATATATATATATATATATATACAGTGGAACTCTAGGTTTTCAATGTCCGTTTCGTACATCATTTTCTGCTGCTTTGCGAAAATTGCAGACACCAATAATGTAATATTATCCGAGATTTTATGTTATCCTTTTTAAAAAAATCCTGCTTCACACGTTTTTCAAACAGATCAAAATAATTTTTTTCCCACAAAGCAAACACAAACTTTCTGAATTTTCTTTTTCTTCTTCTTTTCTTTTCTTAAAATAAGCCAGTATTAATTTTTTTGTAAGTGTGGAGGATGGGCAAAGCGCAGGAAAGGTTTTTAAAGGAAATATATAGGTATGGAAGTAAAGGAAGTAAGCAGGGTTGGGGTTTTGGACGTCCTAAACTGGTTTTGGACAGGATACATAGGTTTTACTGTCTTAAACTGTTCTAAACTGACTAAAACTGTCTTAAAGTGTTCAAAACCTTAAACTTTAGTTAAAGGTAAAAATTCTATATGTGTAACCATTATGCATATAATAATTACATATATCAATAAATATTTGATATTTTTTATACAATTTACTTCAACTTATTAAAGGAAAATTATATACTATAATAGGAAAAGGTTTATAATTTTTGAAGCTCCACAATTGATTGAAAAACAAAAGTGAATACCTTCTCCTTTAAATATAAATATGCTTTTAATACTAATTAATTATATTTTTGCATAAGGATAAATAATGCAATATTAAAATTAATAATTCTTTTAAAAAAATAATAATAAATTTGTTTAAAAATTAACCTTTAATTTTTCACAATATTTTTTTTAAAAAATGTTATAACTTCTTCATCACAGGATGATAAAAAAGACATCCATTTAAAAAAAAATGTCTTTAAATATAAATATATTAGTTTAAATTGGAAATACAAAATAATTGAAAAATGTATTAACAGTTTTGAAGGGCCTAACACCAGTTTCAGTTACTGGCACTGGGGATGTATCACCACTATGCTAAAAGAATTGCAAGTATTAAAAATTACTCAAGCAATGCAAGTATTTCATTACTTGGCCTATTTATTAAACCCTAATATAAAGGAGAAAGCTTGTCTGATGTGCAAAAAGAAAGTCCTCAGCCATATTTAACTGACAAATTTCCTGAGTGCATTTCTCTTTTGATTACCTATGAGGCTGAAGCGACACCATTTCCAAAAACTGACTTCACAGAAGCTGGGAGAATCATTAAACCAGTGATATAGTGGATGGCTCAGTGTCAATTAAAAGGATGTTTTTAAATTTTGGAGTAATTCACTTAAAACTTAGAAACCGTCTTGGTGTGAATACAGCGGTTAAATTAGTTATGTGCTATCGAATTTAAAGAGGACCAATTGAACTTGATTACTGATTAACCTTCCTTTGTTTAATGTTTAAATTGAAGAGTCAAACAATATTAATAAAACATTATACTTTTAAAAACAAATATTTTCTAGTAGATTTAATTATCAGTATGTTATTAGTACTATGTTTATTTTACCTTTTAAATATTGTTCAGATAAAATTGTGACATAATTTGAGTAAAAGGGTTTTGGATAGTTTAAGACAGTTTTGGACAAAGGGGTTTTGGCAGGACGGTTTAAAATGCAGATTAATTCATTCTGTCCTAAACCTTGCCAACCCTGGAAGTAAGTGATGTATATATTAAACAATATAAAGACTATAGGAAAACTTAACACCAGTATTTACAAATATATATCCTATATAAGGATAAAACTATATTGTTCAGACTTGATACTGAATGTTTGTTATTATCATTGTAACGTTTAATAATTGATCGTAATATTTATTTTTTGTGAATTAAATTATTATTTTAAAAAATTCTATTCGATAATAATGGATTATTTTATCTAAATTAGGCTTGTTTTTCAAATTTAAAAAAAAAAAGAGAAAGAGAAAGAAACAGAGGAATTATTCACTACTTTTATTAAAAAGGTAGATAATGAGCAAATGAAAACATAGTGCAAAAATATTTTACTAACTATTTAAAAATTATCTATGTTATATGATAAGTGATAATATGTGGTATTGAAATTTCTGTACAGCTAAGGTTAAGAAATATCAGTTTCAAAGTTAATAACACATTTTCAAATGTATTTACATTTCTTCATTTATTTATATAAAAAAAATATTCTTTTAAAATGTTTAACTAGATTTAGATTAGTTCAAAAGAATATTTTTTAAAAATACTTAAAAATGGCTCATTTTTAAAAAAATTTTTAATTTAAATATCTCAATTCTATTCTAACTATCACAATTTTAGTATAACTTTACAAAAAAAAAAGTAAAAGAAACTTACCTCCTTCTCCATAAAAGAGAAGAGCAGGGAAAAATTTTACTTTGGCTTCATAACAAAGATCATCAACTTCACAGCATAAAATTGAGAGGACAGATATCACCTTATTCAAAATTTTGTTATCAGTTGATACCAATTCTAGAACTGTGGTTTTCTCTAGGGGGGACAGCTAGGAAAAATCAAATATATGTATATATATAATACTCACTCTCACTTAATTACAAACTATTTCATGACCCAGGGCTGGAAAAACCGCCCATCCTCGGTGGTCAAAAAATTTCCCGCAGACAACAAATTTCTCAAATCCGACGTTCGCGCAGACGGCCATTTTCCCGTTAATGTTCGTGATACATTTTCTTATCTTACAAGAGTCTAGTGCCTCAGTTCTAAAATGACCCTCTAATCTAGAAATCCCATTAATTCCTTCGTCAGACCAAATGTGCATGCTCACGTAATTGGTAAACAAAAGAAAAGTTGCTCAGTGAATGTGCATTTGGACTTCTAAAGAAGAAATAAACAATTCCTCTGATCACGTACCGCCCGGCTGGTGACGTCACTGTTGACTTCTCCATGGTGCAGTACCCTCAGATAAATTGACATCTAGAGAAAATTATATTTTTATTTATTTAGAAGCTACGGGTTAGTCCTCGGGGACGGTTAAAATTTCTGAGTTTTTTCGAGCCCTGTCATGACCCTTAATGAAAATATTTTTCGTATCTCAATTTTAACAAAAACACAAAAAATATATAAAAGGCCAGCATTAACACCTGTGTGAAAAACTAATTAACTAGACTACAGTTAACAAAAATGAAGCAAGATTTCCCAAAAATATAGTCAGGTCACTAATCAGGTCAAAGAGAGTCACTAGTGGTTAAGATAACTTAAATTATATCAATATTCTTATGATAACATGATTAATATTCTTTTATGATATAATATTCTTTTATGATATTATGATATATTAGTGTATAATATTTTTTTAAGAGCTCTTGTATAATATAAAAGACCCTTTATATTACATAAATAAACATTCTAGGCTAGTATAATATAGAATAAGCTATAAACATTACTAATATTTATAGATTTACAAAAAATGATAAATTGTAACACATTATTGAAGAATAGGGTTAGAGTATGTCCAAGAAACCCAGTATCATAACTACTTTCTGCTGTTACTCTACTTGCTTATTGAACAGACATAGAGTGTTAATTTTACTGCCAAGTCAACAAAAACGAATCATAATGGTTGATTTGCACAGCATGAAAATATTTATATTTTTTTTATTTATTTGAGTTAAAATAAAATTAGATGTTATGTTTGATCATGTAAGCAGTTTTAGAAAAAAATTAATTAACTTTTTGTCTGTTCCAAAGTAAAACAATAATAAGGAAATTAAGCATCAAAAATATAATGCCTTAGCCACATTATTGCTCTATTTTAATGTTTTCATCATATAAGAAAACTAAATACTTCTCTTGTAGAAGTTCATTGAATAAAATACTACAGTAGGGAACCGATTATCCGGAACGATCGGAACCATCGCTATTCCGAATAACTGATTTTTCCGGTTTTCTGAATCGCTACAAAAAGTCGTTTTTTTATTGTTAAACCCAACTTTAAAAAAAAAAAACTTGGATATAATCTTAAAAAGAAGAAAAAACGATGAAGTAATACACTAATGATTATTTCCAAAATGATGGTAAGGTAAAAATCTTTCCAAAAAGAAAGAAAAATCCTAAAATCTTAGAGAAAAAAAAAAAACATTTTTCAAAAAATTACGGGAAAATTAGTTTAATTTCGTTCCGGTTTTTTTGGTTTTCTGATTTCTGGATAACGGGTTCCGCACTGTACTTTTTTTAAATATTATTTAATAAAGAATCATATTAATATTTTTTTACATAAAAAAATAGCAAAACAAAAATAAAATGTTTAAAACTAGAGCAGTGAAATTATAAAATTTTTTAATGGTTCCGATCATGCTATGTTTCTAACTAGAAAATTTGTAAGTGACTGATAATTATTGATTCTATTTTAAAAATTATAACAAAACAACTTATCTATCAACTTTTTAAATACAAAAATGGTTAACCAACGACCTAAAAAAAATAATAAGAAGAACTTTTATTAATTGCAAAAAAATTTTCTTTAGAGAGTAGTATCATGTAACAGAGACATCATGTAAAGTGACACTGTAACACATTATCTCCAGTGTTTCTCTTAAACTTTTCTAAAAATTATCTGAATTCTTTGGTGTTTAAAAACTTTTGTGTTGGAACTTTAGAAAAAAGTTTAAAATTACTAGCATGAACTTTTACATTTAAACTCAAAATAAAATGTTCCTAACATTAAATAAAAAAATTTAATTAGAAAAAAAATGAAATTTAACATAGAAGTAAATTTCACTTAAACATGACTTTTAAAGAAGCTTACTTGAATAGAAACAGGTTCTAATTCTTGACTCCAAAAATCATTTATTGTTTCATCAAGTGCATGTTCAATGTCTTTTAATTGAGTGCTATAGCCTTCAAGAAATTTGCCATATTTACGGAGCTGAACTTCTTCCACAATTTCTGAAAAAATTATTCATTGCTTGAACAAAAATTATATCATAGACTTAATGAAATAAGAAAAAGCATTATTAATAAACACAATAGAATAAGTAATATAGATTGTGTGTATGTGCCCATATATATTGTATATACAGTTTGCCTTGGTGATAATAGTTGGAGCAGCAGATCACGATATAGAAATATCCCCTGCACGGGTACTAATACAGAAATCTTACTCATGTTTTTTTAGTACAAAATCCCTTTAGCAACTTGACAATTGTTGTTGGCCCAAACAGGTAACGACATAGAAATATGTTATAATACATTTTAGTTTTAAAACTTATAAATGGGACAATATTTTGCAAAAAATCAGTTTTGCTTTATTTATCAAAAAAAAAATTTTCAACTTAGGTAAGACTAAGTATTATTGGAATAAGATTTTGCATATAGCCACCAGTCTCCTAAAAGTGCCAAATGGATTTTAAACTTGAGTTATTCAGTTCAAGTTCATACCCTTCAGTGATATTTTTGTCAGGGGGGATATTTCCTATCATGATCTGACGTGCCAAGCAAAATCACCAAATAGATTTTAAATTTGCAAATTTTTTTCAAACAAAAAAAAACATATAGATGTTTACCCGGGGGTGGCTACGAGTTATACCTTTCGAGTTGCTCTCTTTCTGTGATGTTTTTTCTTTTAGATACTCGCGAGCAGTTGCCGGTAAGTTATCAAGACTTGGCGATTATTTTGCTGCAGATCACGATACGGAAATCTTTCAAAAACAACTGTTGTTATGTCATAAAATACATCTATCATTCACAGTAGTTCTGGTATCTTACAAAAATAATAATTAATAAAGTTATTAACATATTTAATTAGAATAACATAGTAACTTTTCAGCAGCAGATGAATCAGTACGCCCCCTTAACACATAAAAAAAGGAATAAAAAACAAATACAGGAAGGCAGAGTATTGATATAATTAAAAAGAAAAATTAATAAAAATGATTTTTTTCTTTACTTTAACTTACTTATTACACCGTCATCAACTGTTCCAACATCCCATTCCTTCACATCAACAATCATTTTAGAATTTTGCGATTATAAACAAATTCTAAACAGTTGAATAGTCATCGGGCAATATTTCATAATAAAAAATAAAGTCAAAAAGCAAAAACTCTGAAGACGCTACATAGTTTAATACTTTTGTAAGCGCAAAGGAATTTGAATAATAAAGACTAATAAAAAATTTCAGTATCAAAAATTTCTGAAATATGGAATGTTTACTCCTGTCTACAGATTTTATTGAAAGGTACAAAATATCATTCGTATCAACACTTTACCAATCAGTTTTTTCAGTTTTAACTCGTATATACATAATTTTTTAGAATATAACAAACTGAAAAACTTGAAAGGTTGGTTCAGTTTTATCGGTCGGAACAAATCAGAAACAAGTTGTGTAATTAATAGAACGGGTAGAAACAATTAAACGGTTCACTTTTACCATATGTTTAATGGCAATGATGGAACATTCTCACTGTATGTAATTTGCATTTTCCCGTGCGCAAGTCGTTCCTATTAAATGAAGTTTCTGAACATAAGGGCAAACACATCTGAAACAATCTTATGCTGTGTGAATATTCCTCGAGAACATTATAACACTAATAAAGTAAATTCGTTTTTTCTACGTCAATGCAGCGATAAACACAACAGCATTTTTTCGCTTTGGTAGCTGCGCCAAAACAATTGCAGACGGAAAACTAATGGAGCATTCTCACTGCATACAACTTACATTTACTATGCAATTTGCGCATGCGCAATCAGTTCACCTTACATGAAGTTTCTAATCGTTCAGAACGCGCATCTCAAACAATCGCATACAGTAAAAACACCTCACAAAAAAAAAAATTAATTAATGACTGGTCAGCGGTACAGGGACGAGATCCTTGCACCCTACATGAGACTTCTTCACGAAGCATTTAAATTTCCTATTTACGGATGATAATGTGGGGATTTATTTATAGACTATGTCAACCCTCATCTATCAAAACGTACCTCGTGATAAAATCAAGTTAACATGTCTTATACACTAGGGATTTGGTATTTAATATTTGCAGTGGTAGTTACGCCATATTACTCCCCTTCCAGAATTTTATCTGGGAGAGAATTCGATTTCGAGCAGACTAGTGCATTAAAAGGGGAACTGAACTTACACTTTGCTTCTAAATAAGGGACTTCAAGTCTTCTTATCACGCCTAAATCACATTTTTTTAAAACGATTTTTTTTCCCCTCCGCAGAGGATCAAAATTGCGCTGGCATGTCTTCGGATCATCCTCCGGGATGTTTCCCAGACCGTCGCCAATAGCCCATTGTGCAGCTCTAGTGCGACGTAAATTAACAACAACAATCATTTTTTTGCTTATAGCATTTCGCTCATTTTTTTTTCTATATTGTTTATTGCCGGGAGACTTTATTTACTTCGCCGGATCTTTTTTCCTTTGAGCAGTTTATATTAAGCAAGTCAACTGTTTTTCTTTCTTAATGTGGACCATCCATCATGTTAGCGAGTGTATATCACGTCCGCAGGTCACCATTGTGGGGATTTATTTATAGACTATGTCAACCCTTATCGATCTAAAGATACCTCGTGATAGAATCAAGTTAATATGTCTTATATACTAGTGATTTGGTACTTAATATTTGTAGTGGTAGTTACGCCACAATAACGCCGTTCCCACAGGGCTCAGCTGACGGACGAACTGAGAGACCAATCGGAGGATATTCCTCGATTAGAGTAGCCTGTGATTCCACCTGACCTTAATCCTATGGACCCCATGGATGCTCAATTGCAGCTCGAAGAACAGCTCCAACAACCATCAATGAGCTCAAGTGTGACTTGGAGCAATAGTAAATGCAATGGCCACAGAGATTGATAAGGACCCTGGTAAACAATATAAAAACGCTGATGCAAGAGTTATGCTGCTGTTAGAAGCAATCATATACCCTATCATAATTCGTATTAATAACCGTCGTTCAACAGCCGATCCAATTTTTGGGGTTTACGACTACTAATGTTCAACTCTGTCACCTTGTAATTTTGAACCCAATCCAGAAGACAAGGGAACTCCTGGATCAATTATTGAAAGAAATTTTGCGTTTGTGGAGGACTTTTTGATGGAACTAACCCGCATTTTCGTTACATCGGGAGGAAGATCACGAGAACCTCCCATGGTTAGTCCGACAGCAAGGGGACTCTAACTAATGATCCGTCTTCCACTAGGGACACTTTACTTCGGCAATCTTGTCGGTGCGAGCCGGGTGCAGAATTCATATCGACCGATTCGAACCCGGGCCCCCTCACTGGGAGACGGGAGCTCTATCCCCTGAGCCACCCTGGCTCAGACAAAGTTGCTTAGAGTTATTTTATGTCAAATCACATGTTTCTTTTTCTTTTCTTTTTTTTTTTTCTTCGCCTCGTAATATGGTTTAACAAAAACATTATTAGCAGTTCAATTATAATTTCTGAAAACCATCTACTTTTATGTATAAAAACGAACAATGCATATTAATTTCTTTTAATTTCTAATAAATTTTGGTGTAATTAGATTGTAAAGTTGCGCTTTACCAATCCACCGCAATGTCTTGATTTTTTTTTCTTTTGTTATTTTATGGGATATTCATCCCTCTGTTGGTTAGACTGGTGAAAAGAAGAGCGAATGTGTTATGAAGAGAATTCTGCACGTAGTTTGAAGGTTTAGGGAGTGGCAAACAACAAGGGGCTTTGCCTCTAAAATTAAATCATCATTATTAAATTATGAACTAGGGTATTGAATAGGACTGGAGTGGACAAAGCAAACACATTCGAGTGATAGCGAGCAGGAGGTTGAGCTTCCTAGCAATACAAAATGAATCATTCAGTAGTCAATGCACACTCATCAGCATGCAAAAGAGAAGATTAATAGGAGTCGGAAGATAACTTTTTAGTGATTACAGAATCGAACAAAAAAGGAATCCAAATCCAGATGATAACTGTTAATCAGTTAAGAAAAGTTATAAAATTATTCATATTTTTATATGGAGAGAAGCACAGATGCATCATTGAATGGATCTTTTCAAATTATTCTTTACATTTACTTACATTTTTGGAACTTCGTAGTACCAAGAGTATTTTTCGAGACATTTGACTAATTCTGTACTTTTTGCACACCCTGTGTGGAAAAGGTATTAAAAATAAGCTTTGATTTCAATGATACATGTTGGGTTGTTTATAGTAGCAATGTTTTTAGGTCTGATATCATTCTATAAAATTAAAATTATCATATGCATTAAGTTCGTGAAAGATAGGAATAGGAGAATATTTTTTATTCTTTAACATAAAGCTTTTTGCTATGCAATATGATGAAATTTCGACGACATCTAATTATGAAAAATTTCGATGATTTGTAAGATCTAATATCTTATATTTAACTATTTTAACTGAACAGCAGCAAAAAAAAGAAAAAAAAATTAAGAGAAGGGTACTGAATAAAAATATTATTTTAACTTCGTTTTATGCTGGATGTTCTGTATTGACTGTCTTTAATGTATATTTTTAGAATCCTTGCCAAAAATTAAGTAAGAAAACTATCATTTGGCATACCTGCCAACTTTTAATCACTTCCATTATCATTTTTCCCAGTGGCATTAAAATGGAATTAAAACTTCAATTTTAAGCAAACAAATACGTTGCATTTGAATAAACTTAAGTTGACAACCATGATAGTACCGCATATTAATATATGTGCTTAATTTTTGAAAGAATAGTGGTGATAAAAATCATTCAAAAATTAAGTTTATGAAAGAAAAAATAGTATATATTTACTAACACTTCAAATATGAAAATAAAATCTTCCAGAAAATCCGGAAGAGTTGGCAGGTATGATTTGGGGTTGCTAATGAATACATTAGCGAGGAAAAGACAAAAATACTCTCGAAATCTAATGAATCACTAATGGACGAGGAATAACTGGAAATATCTAAACCTGTTTGATTGCGAAGCAAACAGAGAGGAATTAAAAGAATCTTATTATTAAAAACATATGCAAGTTAACTTAAAACAATCAAACTAGTTTTTAAGGTTTTCTCCCCGCCTTCTTCTTTAGTGATTCAATAGATTTCGATAAAGTTTTTGCCTCCTCCTGTAATAAATACATATTTTCTGACCTCTATCTGGTATATTTTCTTACCGTAGTTTTCGACAAGGACTTTAAAACATACTTTAACGACGCTGATTACGATTTCTATAACTCACCAAAAAGATTTAATTTCTTTACTCAAATTAAAAAAAAAAAATGAATTAAACTCCTGCAATAAGGGATGTGATCACTAGAGGATGCGATAAAACTTTCTTTACATGAAAGACAATTTTGAATATATATATATATATATATATATATATATATATATATATATATATATATATATATATATATATATATATATATATATATATATATATATATATATATATATGTAATAACAGGGCTCCAACCCTGTTATCAGTGTTGTATTTAGCTTGAAATAATTGCAGTCATAAAGGACACGCAAAACTATGCGCTCTTACGTTTTATACCAACATAGATTTGAAGTAAAAAGGCACATTCGTACATTCCTTGTATCCTTACGCATTAAGGAAAATCATTTCTGCTTCCTTATATGGAATTGAAAAAGGAAACGATTCTAAAAATAACTCTTCCTTTGAAATATAAATCTATTTATATTTCAATGGTATGTTTTCAGCCTTGAATTCCTAAAATAGAATCTCTCTACGATTATTCTTTAACAAAGACATTTTATGAAAACGAAAGAGATTTAATTCTTTTATTAATACAAAAGTATTTAATTTTTGTATTACATATATATATATATATATATATATATATATAATATATATATATATATATATATATATATATATATATATATTTCAATATTCAAAAAATTCTTAATTAAAATTGTTTGAAAATAAGATATCTGTCATTAAAAAAAAATTTCAAATCAAAATATTTGTATGCAAGAGAAAATTTTAATTTGTAATAAAATTATATGTAATTAATTTTTTAGTGAATTTGAGAGTATCGAACTTATTATGGAGGATGATTTTTTATCATATTAAAATGTTGAAATTTTTCAAAGAATTAATGCTTCATCAGTGTCGATGTCTCTCTTTTCTGCACACTACTGATTATATCAGAATGTATCATTTGCTAATATCTGAATTACTACTAAAAATGTAATTCAAATCGAATCTAATCCAAATTTTATCCAATCCTCATATATATTTATTAAAAATACGAAAATTATACATACATTGGATTATTGTAACTCTAAATTTAGTACCAAGTCCGATAAAAAATTTTAATTCTTTCTTCCAAGGTTTCAATTTGTTTTAAGAGCCATTTTTTTTTTAAATTTTTTTTAGAGTTTATCAGAGTTAGATACTTTGACATTTTTGATTTTGTTAAAAATTTCAGGATATGTTCTTGTGTTAAACTATTTTTCTTTTTTCAAGTTTTAGCGAGTCAGAATCACAGATCCTCTGAAATATTTTGAGAAAAACACATTGATTTACAAGTGGTAATACTTTTTGTGAAACAAGTGAGTGAAGACACTGACCGTTATTTTATGTTCTACTGCATTCATTATTATTTTTCCTTATTATTTATGTTCTACTACTATTAAGACATTAATACTGTCAGCAGACTAGTGCATTAAAAGGGGAACTGAACTTACACTTTGCTTCTAAATAAGGGACTTCAAGTCTTCTTATCACGCCTAAATCACATTTTTTTAAAACAATTTAACAATTTACAGATTTTCTATAACTCTTTCTGTATTCAACTACTAGGTAGGAGGTCCAAACTTTAGGGACATTCTTTTCCAGCGAATTTCAGCCTTCTAGTTTTGGCGAAGCAAATAATGACCTTGAAAGTAGAGCAAAATTTAAGTTTCTGGCTATTTTAAGATCAATTTTAAGGTCACGCCAAATAAACACCACACATATAATTATTTTTTTAGGTACTTGTTGTGATAATCAATTTAGGCAGACATAATAACTTAATAAAGCTTTAATTAGCAAAATTAGGCTAGCCGCTGAGGACTACGTACTTATAAACATAAATAGTAAAACAATTGAAAATCAAGCACAGTTACAGTTAAAACAAGATGTTAATAAATATCACCACATTCACCCCGAGCTATTTTAAGAGTTCAGGGAGTGACTTGAATCAGTCAGTAACAAAGTCTGAAAGATAAGCAGGTGGTCTTCGTATTCTGGATGTAGTAGGAGGCAAAGTCTCTTCCTGTTTTGGTCTCAAAAATGAGTCAGTGTTTTCCGAAGAACAGGTCTCATCAAGTGAGGATTCCAAAAGTTGATCATCAGTAGCCTCGTGGGAGCTGTCAGAAAGTGGGGTTTTTAGTAGAGGGGTTGCTAGCATATCTGCATCAAGGGCCTTTTCAGGAAGTAACCCTCTAGGAGCCAGGTGACGGACATTAATAGTAGTTTCCCTGCCGTCAGGTAACCTGACATGAGCATATCCTGGATTAGCCTCCAACAGCTCCACTTCTTGAACCATGGGCTGATACTTATTACTACGATTGTGGTTTTTCATTAGAATTGGGCCAGGAATGGTGAGCCATGTAGGTAGAGAGCAGCCAGTGTGGGAGCGTCTCGGATGTGCAAACATTCTTTCATGAGGGGTCTCATTAGTGGCAGTACATAGTAATGATCTAATCGAGTGGAGAGCAGGTTGTAGCATGGCTTGCCATTGATTTGTTGGAAGCCCTTCAGATTTAAGAGCCAGCTCAATAGTTTTCCAAATTATGCCATTGTATCTCTCGACCTGGCCATTACCCGCTGGATTATAGGCTGTTGTTCGGCTGGTAGCAATTCCTTGAGCTGTCAGGTATGACTTTAGTTCGTGAGACATGAAAGAAGTGCCCCTGTCTGAGTGGATATATGCAGGCATTCCAAAAAGATAGAAGAGAGTCTGCAAACAGGAGATGACAGTTGAAGTTGAGATATCGGAGCACGGAAAAGCAAATGGGAATCTGGAGTATTCATCAACAATTGTCAAAAGAAATCGATGTTTAGAAGAGGATGGTAAGGGGCCTTTAAAATCTAAGTTGAGTCTTTCAAACGCTGAGGTTGCTTTGATGAGGACTCCAGAGTTTTTGATAAATTTTGGTTTCAGTTCTCTGCAGATGTGGCAATTGTTGATAGTAGCTCTCACATCAGTGATTGAGTAAGGTAAATTTTTAGAACGGATCCAGTGGAACATTTGGTAACACCTGGGTGACAAAGAGAAAAGTGGAGGTCTTTAAGGTCAGAAACCTGAGGGACAATAGATGCGGACACTCTGGACAAAGCATCAGCAGTCGAATTTTTGCTTCCTGGGCGGTAGACAATATCAAATTTGAAGCAGGCAAGCTCAAGACGCCATCGCAGTATCTTCTCATTTTTTATTTTGCTATTGTGTTGTTGATTAAACATAAAAGAGACTGAGCGTTGGTCGGTAAACACCTCAAAGTGTCTCCCTATAAGGTAATGCCGCCAATACTTCAGAGATTCCACTATGGCATATGCTTCTTTTTCAATAGATGAATGTCTTTGCTCTGATTGATTTAGGGTACGTGAAAAAAAGGCTATAGGGCGACCAGCTTGGCTCAATGTTGCCCCAATGGCAAAGTCAGAAGCATCAGTTTCTACACGAAATGGAATGTCATTTTCTATTGCAGCAAGAGATGCATTGGCTACATCATCTTTTACTGACTGGAAGGCTGTGGTAGCTTCCTGAGATAAAGGGAAAGAGTTGCAAGCCAAGGGGGGACGAATTTTTTTTTGAGAAAGAAGGGATCCACCTTCTATGATGGGCGAACATTCCCAGAGCACGTTGCAATGAAGCAGTATCTTTAGGGACAGGTAGACTTAAGAGTGGCTTCAGACGTTCTGGATCAGGTTTAATATTTTTATTCTCAATTATGTAACCAAGTAGGGATATAGATTGAGAAGAGTAGTTACATTTTTCTTCATTTAGTGTAAGATTAAACTTGATTGCAGCAGATTTGAACCTTGCAAGATTTTCATCATGTTCCTGTTGGTTTGTACCACAAACAGTCACATCATCTAAGTAAGGGTAGGTATCTGTAAGACCTTCTTCTTGTACAATTTTATCAATTGTTCTTTGAAAGCATGTCACACCATTGGTAACTCCAAAAGGGACACGTTTAAACTGAAAAAGCTTTCCGTCTGCCTGAAAAGCAGTCATGTGTTTTTCAGAATCCAAAATCGGGAGCTGATGATATGCATTTCTTAAGTCTATTTTACTAAACACTTGGTAGGTAGCAACCTTAGATATGAGTTCCTCAATTTTAGGTAGATGATAAGCATCTAACATTGTAAATCTGTTGATTGTTTGAGAGTAATCGATGACCATCCTAGATTTTTTGTTTTCACCTTTCACCACAAAAGCTTGTGCTCTCCAAGGAGAGTTGCTGGGCTCGATGACCTCTTCTTCAATGAGTTTTTGTATCTCTGAGGTAATAAACCCTTGATCTTCTAGAGGGAGACGTCTTGACTTAGTTTGCACTGGTTTGCAATCAGGCGTCAGGTTTGAAAACAATGATACAGGTTGAATTTTAGCAACAGCTAATGAGCAAATTTGGAGGGGCGACTTGCTGCCGTCAAAATTGATGACTAAGGAGGAATGGAGTTTAAGAATGTCATGACCAATCAGAAAGTCAGCACATAAATTCTTCATAACCAGTACTT
This sequence comes from Parasteatoda tepidariorum, assembly GCF_982258835.1. NCBI lineage: Eukaryota > Metazoa > Arthropoda > Arachnida > Araneae > Theridiidae > Parasteatoda > Parasteatoda tepidariorum. The sequence goes on from NC_141765.1 coordinate 18,295,607, forward strand.
CAATCTGTTCATACTTGTGATCTAGAAGGTCAAGAGTTACAGTTGCACGCCCAACCACACTTGAGGTAACAGCAGAGTTGGCCATAGTGATAGTTCCAGAGTATGACTTCAGTTGAAAATTGCATTTCTCAACATGTTTATAGTTTAAGAAACTGAGTGAACTCCCAGTGTCTATTAGAGCAACCAATTTTACACTATTTACTGTAACAAATGTGAGGGATTTTTGGAGACAACCAGGGGCTGGCGACACAGAAGCCATTAGATGAGCAGAGGCAGTAGTATTTATTTTATGCCGAGTTTTCGCTCTACACACACGTTGATAGTGACCTTTTTTTCCACACGAATGACAAACACTGTTTCTAGCCGGACAGTTACTTCGTATATGATTATCACTATTACCACAGAAAAAACATGATCCACGAGGAATTGCTGCAAGGGTTTCTTTTTCAAAAGCATCATCAGTACAGTCTAGTGCAGCAGAAGGCATAGGTTGTGAGTTAGTGAGATATGAAGCAGAATGAGCTTCAGCCAGTTCAAGAGCACGGGCTTGGTTGACTGCATTGTCTAAAGTGATTGTTGTATTTTCGAGCAGACGCTCTCTAATGCGGGTATTCCGCAACCCTCTAATGAAAGCATCACGTATATACTCATTTTTATAAGTTTCAGCCGAGACTTGTGTGAAGTTACAGTTTTTACTTAGTTGCTTTAAAACTTGAAGAAATTCGTTAACAGTTTCATTAGATAGTTGGTTTTATGAGGCCAAGCAATGACGAGCGAAAATTTCATTCCTCTTTACTACGTAGAGAGCATCCAAAACAGAGATAGCGGCCGAGTAGCTGGTGGCTTCACTTATTGACTGGAAAACATTTGCTGATACATAATTAATTAGGAGTGGGAGTTTATTATCTTCAGCAAGATTAGGCACCTTTGACAAAAAGTTTTCGAAAGTTTTCTTCCAATGTAGCCACTTATTTTCAGCGTTAGCACACGTGGGGTCGAAGTCGAAACGTTCCGGTTTCAGAAAGTTTTCCATGACGATGAATACCAGTACTCACATTTATCAGAATATAATTTTGCTAATTAAATTGTTGTGATAATCAATTTAGGCAGACATAATAACTTAATAAAGCTTTAATTAGCAAAATTAGGCTAGCCGCTGAGGACTACGTACTTATAAACATAAATAGTAAAACAATTGAAAATCAAGCACAGTTACAGTTAAAACAAGATGTTAATAAATATCACCACAGTACTATTCAATAGTATCTATTCACAGAAATGTATACCTATGGTACTAGTCAGGATCGTCTTAATAGCATGCAGGGCCCCCCAGGCAAAGAAATGTTTTGGGCCCTTCTAACATGTCATACTGCTTAAAATCGAACTAAAAAACTTCACATACATAAAATAAAGCATTTTTAACATATGCAATAATTTGAACAAATTTAAATACATTTTGATTTCAATGTATTTAAATTTGTTTCTAGTAGACCCAAAAAAACTGAATTCACATAAAAATTTCATTGTAACATAGAAAAATAGATTTCGGTTGCCTTTTTAAGTTTCCCTGGTGATAAACTATTCAAATTATTGTTGTTTGCAAGATAATCAATCACTATTTTTAGAAAGAAGAATAAAATACACACTTTATACAATACAATATATTTATTTTAAAAAATATATAATATTTTTCTCTGATTTTGGTAAATTTAAATAAGATGAAATCAGTTAAAAAGCTCTGCCGGTAAGAGTGCATATATGAGAAAGTAATACCATTCACAGCTGTGAAATATGCCAAAAAGACAGTCAGTTACAGCTGCTCATTTTTATTATTGAAAAGAATATTATGAAATATCTACTGATAAACCATAATTTCAAAGTCTACAATTTATTCCTTTTTTGTTCGCAGAGAAATATTAAGAAGAAAAACTGCATCTGTTAATCGATCTCGATAGAGTTTTTAATTTTCGAAGTAATAAAATGAATACCTTAAAACGAGCACTATGCAATTTTCTGTATTTTACATTATTACAGTCTGTGACATCATTTGAAGTATACTGGAATGTTCCTACGCAGCAATGTTTAAGAAATTATGGCCATGATTTTACTAGAAATTTAAAAACTTATGGAATTCTTGTGAATAATGGAGATAAATTTCAAGGAGAACAAATCACAATATTTTATGAGTCTCAATTAGGCTTTTATCCGTCAATTTTAAAAAATGGAACTTGGGTAAATGGAGGTCTACCACAGGTAAAGCAAATTTAAATATATATTGATCATAATCAATTAAAAAAATAAGTAATGCTTAAAAAATTTAAATTTTCTGATTAAACCTTCTCTCTTTCCGGCCTTATTTTATTTAAAAAATCAAGCATTAAAATGTCATTTGCATCGCTGCTAACTCTTCCGGTTTTCCGGGAAGATTTAATTTTAATATTTAAATTGATAGCAAATTTTATGATTTGATTAATAAATTTGATTGATGTTAACCACCATTATTTCATGACGTGCTAAAGAGCAAAAAAATTATTAATTTTACAGTAAGAAAATAACTTATTTTCACTTTTATATATATGTTGGTATTTTGCTGAAAGAAAATATGCTATTTTCATTAGTAAATATATGTATTTTGCTGTAAAAGAAAATGTGTTATTTTCGCAAGTAAATATGCATAAATTATATTTTACTACAAGAAAATTTGTCATTTTCACTAATAAATACATTTATAAAAAGTACATATTATTGTTTTTCAATAAATGGGAAATTTTATTTCAAATGTTAAGGTATTTATTTTTATGAATATTTTGAAATTTGTGAATCAGCAGTAGTTTACATCTTTTGGTACGCTCATACGAAAATATATTTATCCAAAACTTTTGAATGCTCTTGTATCTACACATGATGTGATTCGATTAAACTACACATTTAAATTTTTTCACTATATTTACTTTAGACAGAAAGTATTATGTAGAAAAAAAAAACACTTTTCTAAATTTTCAGAATGGTTCTGTTTTTTTTTCCTGCTTATATTAACACTTGATTTTTTTAAACCTATACACAGCTTATTTCCCTGACATTTCTTTCTTGTAAATTTTTTTATACCAAAGATTTTTATTTTCATTTTAGTATACCGAAAAATATATTATTATTTAACAAATGCTGAAAAACATAACATTTTAAAATATTCATAAGAAAATAAGTGACATACACATCTGATATAAAATTTGTCTCTATTAAAATAATATTAATCTAGTTTTTATAAATACTTAACTGTATTATGATACAGGATAAAAAAAAAAAAAAAAAACTACATTTTCTAATGCTAAAAATTTAAAAAAAAAAATGTTTGCTCTCAAATACAGTTTACATCCCAAAATCACACGTGATGTTTAAGTACATCAAAAACTTAAAAAATCGAGCGAAAAAAATCGGCGAAACTTAAAAAATTTCTACATACTGTTCATCAATTCAATTGTTACTTAATTAACATTGAAAAAAACGTTTCTCAAGCAGTGCAAATATTAGTAGCTATGCATTTATTTATCATTATTTGAAGAACAAAAAAAAAGAAAAAAAAAAAAACAGAAAGCATGTTCTACTTTTTAATTCCCATATGAATATATAATGAATTCTAAAATGAAACTTATGTATAGTGCACATTTGAACCCATATATATTAGTATTTTCTTTCTTTTAACTTAGACTTTAATTATGAGTGAAGACATGAAAATGTTACGTATGAGATGAAAATTCAGAGACGATATACGCTATTCTGTTGCAAGGGATTAATTTTTTTTTCTCCTTATAATTATAGTATGTATTCAATATGATAATAATAAGGGTTGGAAATCTTATGACAGCAAAAGTATTTTTGGAAAAAGAATATACATTTCTAATGTTAAATAAATGCATTTATCAAGTGAAAAAAATAAAGAAATTTAAACCATTGTGGTAAAACAATTATTACTTCAAAATTACTTTTAATGTTAAACTATTTTATTTTTAATTGCAAAAATTCTGTCTATACTTTTTTTCTTTTCTTTAATGAAATTCCAGAGTAACGGCAGTAGAAATGTTTACAATTTGTAGAAAATTCTGTGTAAGCCTTTTAAAACCCAAATATTAAATTTATTCTTAATATTTAATAAATTAACTTCCGTTTTCGTTTACTTTATAATTCCAAAATAATCCAATTTATCACTTACATAATATGGAAACTTCTCGTTCTTTATTTAAATTTTTATTTACGCTGTCAGTCAGTGGCAATTATTTTGAATAACATTTTACCTTTCACGGAAGTTAAAATATCTTTACAGATTAAATGTTAAATACGTATAAAGATGTTTAAGTATAAAAGATCATTTTTGATGAAGCAACTTATTGACACACCAAATTTAATGGATGAGTATAGTATCATAAGTTTTCATGTAATATAGTATCATAAGTTTTCATGAAAAGTAATATCATAACTTTTCCAAGAACCAATATTTTAAATATATCGTAAATCCTTTTGATGATGAAACTCATGCAAAATATAAGAAATAACATTATATTTTTCCAAGAAAAAAACATTTTCTTTTTGAAATATCAATCCTTTTTGATTAAGCAATTTATTTGCTTATATACTAAAATATTAACAAGTATAGTATTTGTTTAATAAGACATTATATTTTGAATATCAAACTTTTAAAACAAGGTCACAACTCGGTGAGTTATTTTTAGAATATCTATTTTTCAAATTATTTAGAACGGAAAAAATAGATGTTATAGTGAGCTAATGCTAATTAAATATAGTAGTTAAATATTTATTAAGTACTGAAATCTAACGCAAAACGTGTTTTCTCTGAGTTAATATTTCTTTATTTTGACAGACATAGATTCTTGGGAATCAAAATATAGTGGATAACAGCAATTGGGGAAATAAAGTTACGAAAGTTTAGTCAGGATTATCGTTAGAAACTTTGGGCCCTCTTTTATCGATACTTCGAAATTATTTAACTGAATCAAAATAATTTTATACATAACTCTAAAACCTGTTTATCCAATGATAATTACATGCAAGAATTTATTTTTAAAAATTATTTAATTTATAAATGTTCGAAAATATTTTGAATTGTAAGGTATGCAAAATATCACTGTATTTTAAGCTACGTGATTTTAAATGACAAAATTTGATCGATATCGGCCAAATAGTTTCCGAGTAATGAAATTTTTTTAAAAAATCTTGTTTTTGACTTTAAATTTCTAAAGAAGCATTTTATAAATTTTGCTTAAAGTTGGTATTTATTTTTAATATTACATAGTTTAAAATAATCTACAAATAGTCATGTCTTGAAATTAAAAAAATTCGATGATTATTAAATAAAATAATAATCATTTTTAAAAAAAATTTCCGGTGGAATTTTCAATGAATAAACGAGTTTCATAATTGTGTGAAATCAGTCGAAAAAAAAAAACAAGATATGTGTATTCACAGAAAGTCTAATTTTTGTCTGATTTCGTAAATTAATAAATAGTTTGCATTAATTAAATAGCGTGTTGAGACTGATTTTTCAAATTTTTGTACGTAAAAACTCGATCCTTTAAACAAAAAAAATTAAGGGTGAGTTTTTTTTTTTTTTTTTGTTTACTGTACAATTTTGTTCGTTAATATTTGTTTCCTGATAATTTCTAATGGATTTTATTCAAATCGAATAAAAATTTTTAAAAATTGTACCATTTGCAAACCACTACGTAGTTTTTCTCTTTTTTTTAAAAAAAATAATAAAATAAATGAATTTTTCTCATTACCTATGAATATTTAGTATTGAAACAGCATTTTAAATACAAGAATAGTGCTCAACATAACATTATTAAATAATCTTTCGTATTTTTAAAAAAAAATTACTATACACTTATGTATTTTCACGTACTGTTTTGTTATGTACACGAACATTTTATAAATATGCAAATACCTGTTATAAATTAGATAGCGAATGAGAATGTTTGGACAACCTTTCTACAGTTATGTACACAATCCTTGCTCAATTTTTTCCGTAATTTTTTATTGTAACTCTGTCGATAAACAGCTTATCCATGTAATGTGTTTGAGGCCTTGGTATGCTTATTATTTTAAATGACATAAAAAAAATGTGTCAAGTATGTCGCAGATTTTTTATTTTTGTTTTGTGTGTGAATTTAACTCACAGATGCATTAGAGCAGTGTTTCTTAACCTTTTTGGTATAATGGACCCCTTTTAAAATTTTTTAAGAAGTCACGGACCGCCCCCCTGAGAAAAAAATAATTGCAAAAACCATCCATTGTTAGAAAACATTTAATTTTATTATTTTAATAGTATACAAAATTTTTATAATTAAAATTTTTAATGTGAAGGTTGCTGCTGCTTTTCCTTAATTAACAAATTGAATTGGGGGATAGTTTTCGACAAAGCAACGCGCATATCATGTTCAACATTCAATCGATTTCGATGTTTTGTTTTTATTGTCACGAGTGCGGAAAATCCCGCTTCGCAAAGATACACCGTAGCAAACGGAATTATAGCTGCCATAGATCTCTTTACAAGCAATGGGTAGGCTTCCAAACGTTTTAAAAATTAGGAGTAGTTAGCGGACCCCCAAAATATGACTCATGGACCCCTTAGGGGTTCATGAACCACAGGTTAAGAAACCCTGCATTAGAGGAAGATCACTAAAGTAATTTTGCGTCAGCACATTGGTCACTGTGGTTTGGGCATAGAAAACGAAATAATTAGCAAGCTATAGCGAGTATTCAAATCTGGATCCTCTGAGTTAAAACAGTCTCGTGCATATTTAAGCATTACTTTAAGTAGCAAAGTAGGAATTACATTATCAATAAGCAATATATTTATCAAATATAGTGTGGAAAAAAAAAACGGACCTCTCTGAATAATTTTTGATCTAATGATCGGATCTTTACGTTCTAGGACTCATTTTTAATGGTTCAAAGGAGTGACCTCAAATTTCCTAATTAATTAGTGAAGACGATCTTTTAAGCTACTGAATAAAATACAAAAACGTACTTTGTAGTTTGAATTTTCGTTCTTTTGATGATAGCGTATCATTCTACCATAAAAAAATAATGGGAAATAAAAGCTTCGCTTAATTGGAACGGAAAAATAGCGTTTCATACCTTATAGAACTTTTCTCAAACAATTAAAGCAATAAAGTTACGAGTTTTGCAATTTTTAGATAGGTAATTTAATAACGTACATTTATAGGAGCTTAGATTTTTTAAAATTTATTCATTATAATTATTTATTTTTGTTTAAATTGACAAAAACCGATTTTGATGGAGCTGAAATTGTTTTTAAAGTAAATCAAGTTAAAACAAAGACATATTTTTCAACAATTTAAAAAGACGAAGGTACTTTATCATTTTTTTAAAAAAATGCTGAGTGCAAAATTGTATTGATACAAATTAGTCAGAAAAAAATCTATTGGAATTCTAAAATACCAAGCATTATATTTCTTAGAACTCTAATTTGACAACGATCTCCTATTTTACATGTTTTAAAAGATATTGACAAGTAGAATATATTACAACTATATCCGCTTAATTGGGAAAATTAAATGACAATGATTTAAAGAATATTTTACTCCCCCCTCTGTCAATAATTCCTTCGACAATTCGTTCGCGAAAGAATTTCATCCGTGAATAAACTAATTTTTGATAAACTTCTTGACCTCAATGGTAGTTTGAAAATGTTAAGAAAAGAAAAGTTATATCAAGTTATTAAGCAGTGTGAATACAAAAGATAAAATACAAAATGTGAAATATCGGTTGTGAAACATCACTCTTGAAAAATAACAATATAAAAATAATACTCCTTTTTTCTACTTTTCTTTAACGGTTCGTCAGTATTTTTTTATCAGCATTATTAAAATCAATCAGCTAAAAGCACAGGCCCTTAGCTCAGCTCATTAAAGTGTCGGAATGTTATAGGTTTGATACTTCCATGGGACAATGTTGTTAATCACGACGGTTCCCACTTTTTGACAGTAGTGTTCGTTGTTGTGGTTCAACTGTGCAATATTTTGCTGGTGACTTAAATAATTAATATGAATAATTATTGTAATGATGAAAGCTTGCTGCTTCCTTCATTAACCGTATCGTTGATAGTGGAATGGATGAATGTTCATTTTGGCCAATATTGAATGAATAAAAACAATAACGTTTCCAGGAAATGATGTACAAATCGTTGCTTGTAAATTTAGATTTTATTAAGCATAATTTTGTAAATTATGAAATGGCCATTTCTTCAAAAAATAAGAAATCCCTTAAAGGGATGAAATAGGAATACTCTCTATTGAGAGATCATAAAGCCAGAACAACATTTCTGACCGTTAGAAAATTAAGACTGGGAGGCCCAAAGGGCTCCCAGCCTTCCAATTTTGAAATTAAAAGTGAATATATTTATTCTCAACGGACAGAGAAAGAGTATGGGTAGGAGATCCAAAATTTGGCGATTTATCATAATATATCATAGCCAAAAACAAAGCCAACTAGCATGTCCACATGGGTTAAAAAGAACACCTTGGCGATCACGAGTCGCCAACAAATTTATGTGAATTCTTATAACCATGCAACCGAAACATTTAGCCGTTGGAAAATTAAAATAAAAAGTTATAAATAGATTTTTGTTTTCGATTAGAGGCGACAGTAAATTTATATGTCTGCATAATAATGAAATAAAAAGAAAGTATCCGTTACATTGATCTGGAAGAGAAGAAATAAATATTTTATGTTCGTTTAAAAAGATTAAGTTTTTGATTTATTTTAAAAATAATTCTTCCATTAATAAAATAAGTTTAAGTAATTAAGGATATTTTAAAAGATAGAAAATAAATATGTGTATGCCAATTCTGGCATCACATATATCCCCGCTGGACACAGAAAAAAAATATATATACATATATTTTTTTTTTTTTTTTTTTTTAAATTGGATCTCCCCCCATGTAACAAAAAAATTTTATGCATTGAAACATAATATATTCAAGGAACAAAATATGAAATATACACTTATGTATAATTAAATATCAAAGTAAAATTATTATTCAAAAAAAAATTTTAGAACATACAGTTGTAGTTCTAAGATATACTTTTAACACTCAAGTTACTAAATATCATATGTAAATGTTCTGAGCTATACATGAAAAATTTTTGCTGAGTATTTAAAATGCTACACCTGCTTAGCATTGTCATGACCTGGCCAGGATATTTTTAATTTCTCTCAACTCAGAGAGAAGAGCAAACTTACAATATTATTATTTCTTCATTTTTGTACAAGTCCTTTTCTTGAGAAAAATAATTTACTTCAGTTTTGTTTGCCTCCATTATTTCAAACTTATATATTTCAGCATGAAAAAAAATCTGAACATTTTATTATGTTCATCTAAATATTTATACTCAGCAGAAAGAATACTTATCTTTATTTTAAACAATTATTAAATAGCTCATTTAAAAACATTCACTAAAAGTTGCATTAGCTTTTCACAGTAAAAGTATTTAAATCAAAAAGTAGTATTTTGGTGTGTATTACTTGTATTAAATAACCCTTTTCTTATGCACAGGAAAGTATAAATATATTATCTTATTTCAATTCACGTTTAAAAAAAATTTAGGACTGAGTAACATGTCCAATATTGTTTATAAAAATTCTTGTTGTTACATTATTACAACTTAGAATCCATGTAATCTTTACGGTTGTTCTAAATTTAAAAAAAATATTACCATTGAATTAATTATTCATGTTTATTTACATTGTAATAAAAAAATCTTATCTCTACGTCACTTAATGAATTTAATTACCTGGCGCCTAAGTAAAGAAAATCACCATAAATCATTCCGCACAGATGCCTCCATGCAAAACAACAGCAACAATGAGATAGAGTTTAATCAATATAGATATCAAAATTTATTTTTACTGCACTATAGTACTTGTTAAATGTGAGCATGTGGTTGAAATTCAATTAAATATATAAATACAAGTATTATTTATGAATTCCATATCTTATAAAATATTCATTGTTTACCAACTAATCCTAGAATGCTTTGTGTTAGCATCCATTGTGCATAAGGGTTAAAGATTGAAATATAAAAATTTGATGAGTTCTTAGAGTAAACAATATCTTTCATGTAAATATTTATATTGCTTGAACATTTAATCAATCATACAGTTCTTCATATTTTAACTGCACAAAATTATCTTTACACCAAAGCTTTACTGTGATTGCAACTTGTTTAAGTCTGTTTTCATTTTCACATATGAAAACCAAATAAAAAAATATATACTTGAAATGCAAAAATAGTAAATATATAAATTGAAAATACACTTGAAATAAAAAGATATTTATATGAATGGAAAAAAAAATGCTTTACTTTATATTTGTAAATAAAATGTTACTGCCTTTACAGCAGGAAAGACTCGAAAAATCATATATCTTTCATTCACAAAACCAAAAAAAAATTTCTAAACAATTCTATTCCTTAAATTGTAATGAGATTTATAATTATCATTATTCCTAGAGACATTATCGTTATCATTTAAATGTTCCTTTCTTTTATTCATTAATAATAATCTATCAATATGTATTTTAAAAATCCTACCATGATGATTATCTAACATTTGAATTGAATATGTTACATCAGTATGCTTTTTAATAACCTTGTAAGGACCAGAAAACTTTTTGTTATATTTATCCCTTGATTTAATATACACAATATCATTAGGTATTAAGCATCTGAGTTTTGATTTTTCATTATTACTTTTGTTTTGTTTACATTGGGCGTCTGCAATATTTTCATAAGTTTTATCATACATTTTATTTAAATCCGAAAGAATTTTATCCAAATAATGACCTTTATCTATTTGTTGTACTTGAATATCGGGATTATAAGTATCAAAAATCAATGACAAATTTCGACCGAAATGTATTACATTAGGTGAAAATCCAGTTGTGCTATGCTTAGCACCATTATACAAGTTTTTATGAATTCTTGCTGCATTTTTAAAATTTATGCCATCTTTCATTAAAGAATTTATTGTTGATTTTATGCTGGTATTGATTCGTTCACTAACAGAATTAGCGGCAGGATGTGCACAGGTAGTGTGATTCATTTTAATTCCTAATGACTTTGAAAAGTATTCAAATATTTCTGATGTAAATTGAGTACCTAAATCTGTTAAGATCATATCAGGTCTGCCATAAGTGCAAATATATGCAAAAAGACAATCAGTGACAGCTTCGGTAGTAATTTTTGTTAATGTAAAAAGTTCTAAATGTTTGCTGAAATGATCAATAAGAGTTAAAATATATTGTTGATTAGAAAAAGGTCCTACTATGTCTAAAGAAACAAATTCAGATGGTCTTTTGGGAATAAAATTATTTTGTAAAGGAGCGTGAGGTATTCTATGATGTTTATTTTCCATACATTTGGGGCAAGATTTAACAAAATTTTCTGTATCTGAATACATACCATACCAAAAATATCTACATTTTAAAAATTGGTAAGTTTTCTTAATTCCAAAATGTGGAAGATGAATTATTGCAAGAACCTTAGATATTAAGGATTTAGGAACAACAATGACAGGAAATTCTCTATCATTTTCCATATGTACATACATTAATAATTTAGTGTCAGAATCAATAAAGTAATGTTGATTCGATTTAGTGAATTGTTTGTTTTCAATATTGCTATAAATTTTCTTGATATTTTTATCTAATTTTTGTTCAATTAAAAATGTTTGATTAGAAATTTCCAAAAGGGGGTCTTTGTTTACATTGGTATTATTTATATAATTTTGTTCATCATCATTAGAGTTTTCAATAAATGGAAATATTTCATCATTCACTTGAAGTAATTGAGGATTACTACATATGTCCTGTTGGGGAGGTTCTTGTTCTAATCTACTAAAATAATCTGCCAAAACATTTTTGACTCCAGAAATGTGCTTAAAAGTAAAAGAATATTCGCTTAACTGAATTAACCATCTTGTAGTTAAGTCCATGGGAGAAGAAGTTTTCTTATAATGTTTAAGGGGTTTACTATCAGATAAAATAATAAAATGTCTATTATACAGATAATGTTTAAAAGCCAAAACTGATTTTACTATAGCCATTAATTCTATTTTGATAGCAGGGTACTTTCTTTCTGCATTTTTAAGTGTTTTGGAAAAATATGACACAGGAGACAGTTTACCATCAAATTCCTGTAAAAGTACACCAGAAATAGCAAAATTTGAACCATCTGTATTTAAAATAAAATCTTTATCCCATTGTGGGAGTCTAATAAATGGTTTATTGAAAAATATCTCTTGCAGAGAATTAAAAACATTTTGATGTTCTTGAGTCCATTTAAACTTAACTTTAGGGGAGGTCAAATCAATTAGCGGTTGAATCTGCTTAGCATAACATGGAATTAAATTTCTATAATATCCACAAACACCAATGAATTTCTTAAGTTGTCTTTTAGTTTTTGGAATAGGAAAAGATGTAATTTTAATGATGTTTGATTCAATTGGTAAAACTTTCTGTTCTGATATTTTAAATCCTAAATAATCAATTTCTTGAAGGTGAAATTTACATTTACTTGGTGATAGAGTTATATTATATTTAGTTAAAACAGAAATGAGAACCTTTAGTTTTTCTACCGTTTCCTCAAAAGAATTACTTGCAATTACTATATCATCTTGATACGCGAAAATTCCCTCTAGTCGAGTTTCCTCAATTATTGAATCCATAAGGGCTTGAAAAGTTGCAGAAGCTGTTTTTAAGCCAAAAACTAATCTTTTATTTTTAAAAGTTCCCCAAGGGGTTGTAAATGCTAGCTTATCTTGGTATTCTTCAGGGAGGTTCAATTGCCAAAAAGCACTAGGAAGATCATATGATGAAAAGAATTTATAATTAGATAAATTTAGAATGATATTTTGAATCTTAGGAAGTGGGTAAGCCGAATGTTTAACAATGCTGTTAATTAATCGTAGGTCTAAAGCTAATCTAAATTTTTGTTTTTGTTTGGGGTCATTAGTATTCTTTTTCTTAACCAAAAGCATTGGGCAAGACCACTGTGTTGCACTTCTTTCGATCAATCCTGCTTCGACCATTTCATGCAATTGCTTAAGTGTCTCTTGTTGAAGAGCTTGAGGCACAGGAAATGGCAAAGTGCGAATAGGATAATCATGAATAAAAGAAATTTCAGGTATTACTTTATCTGTGTGCCCGAGTGTCTTTAAAGATTTTGAAAAGACTTGATAATTTTCTAACAATAAATGTTTTAATTGCTTTTGTTTTGCTTCATCAAGATGACCTAGCTGGAAATCATCTTCTTTCAATTCCCTTTTTCTTAAGTCCACAATATCTTTTGTTGGTACGATTAAATTTAAAAATTCCTGTCTTTTAGTTTGGTCTAGTTCCTGATTATTGGCAATAGAATCATTTAAATTTAATTTTGAATAGTCATAATCTTGGATAGTATCTATAGGATACATTTGACCGATAGCTTGTCCTTTATTTAAATGTAAAGTCTCTTCAGATTTATTTTTAAGAAAAATATTACAAACATAGTACTTATTCTTTTTGTTATAGAATCCATGAAAATTTTTAACTTGTTCTAAATTATGTATTGAAGAATATATTTCAATATTTTTATAGTCTATTCTTGGTTCAAAAATTACATTAGTATTCAAAGGATTCTTAACTATTACTTTAGCATAAATATATTCTTCAGGATTCAACAAAATTTTATGATTTAGTACAGCTTGTCCATTTTGTTTAGTATCCAAATTTTGTTTGTTTACATTTTGTTTATTTACATTATGAATTTCTCCACAAATATCCGACACAATATCTCCATCAAAATCAATGTCTACATTATCCGTAGTTTGTTTTTGTCCTATTAATGGTACTTTTTCGCCATTAATTGTTATAAAATTGCCCTTAGGTGACAATTGAATGTTATGCATTAGCATAAAATCATATCCCAATATCCCTTCAAAAACTGAATTATCTAAATGTGTAACAAAAAGTGTATGTTTGTATAGTTTGTTGTTAATTTTAAATGAGATTTGAATACAACCTAAAAATGAAACCTTAGAGTTTATAGTACTAATTGAAACTGAACGAGAAATATATTTATATTTAATGTTATGTTTAAGTTTATTAAATGTTTCATTAGAAATTATTGAAAGAGAAGAGCCTGAATCAATCAGAAATGGGGCAGAATAATCTTTAAGTTGTACATTAATGAGGGGTAGTTTAGGTATTTCATTGTGTACATTTGCAATAATTTCATTAAATTCATTAGTTTGAGTAAAACATTCATTTTGCATTTTTATTTTATTAACTGTTTGGGTAAAATTATCTTTCTTTTCATTAATGCTTGACTTAATATTAGCTGATGACACAATATTAGGTGATAGCTCAAATGCATCAGCCTTATTTGAGCTAAAATTTAGTTTAAATTGGGGTTAAAAGTGGTGGCATTAGGATTTGGATAAGTTTGTTGTCTATTGTCATTATTATAGTTAGGATTATTATACGAGTGATCTCCATTATTTTGGTAACTTCTATTAGGGTAAAATCTATTGCTTCTAAAGTTCCTTCGAGTTTGAAAATTTCTATTATGTTGATTAATCTGCACATCCGATTGAGAAATATTCAAAAATTCTCTACAAAATTTCATAATGTGACCATGCTTGCCACAGAAAACACAAAAATTCTGCCGAAAGGTATGTTGGTTATTATGATAAGGGGCTTTACGATAATTACTAATATTCGAATAAGTTTTCGATTTAAAATTTCTATTTTTGTTTTCAAATTGTCTCTTATTTCCATCAGATTTATTTTTATTATCATTATTATTTGAAACAATATTGTTTATCTGCTCTTTTAAATTTGAAATCTCCGAATTTAGATTTAAGATCTCATCATTACCTTTAAATTGGTTGTTAATAGCTGAGTCTATATTCTGAAGTTGTTGTGCTCTTTCGACAGCATTCTCATAACTTTTAATATTTTCTTTCAAAATTGTGACCTTAATATCATGAGGAAGAGCTCCCATTAGATGCGTGTACTTTAAAGTATCAATTGCATCTGAATCATTTAAGTTAGGATACACTTTATGGAAAGTTATGTTTATCCTATGAGCTAAGGATCTTATTGTTTCCTGAGGTTTCAACAAAATATTATTCAAAGCAAAAATAGATGAATTATCATCTTGTCTAAAAAAATCCAAAAATTTATGTTTTATTTCATTCAGTGTTTTCATTTTAACCAATGAAGGTTCTTCAATATAAAATTTTAAAGCATTGCCTGAGATTAAAGATCTAAAAGTTGCAATAGCTTGTTCTTCATCTAAAGAATTTATCTTAACATAATCTTCTAATTGAAGAAAGAAAAACTTTGATGTGGTTGGATCACCAGCAAAGGGTTGAATATGAAAGTTTATATTGTTTTTACGTTTAGACATATTTAATAATCAGATAACTTAAAATTATATATAGATATATAAAAATGAAAAATAGTTATACCAATTAAAATATCAAGTTAAGAAAAATAATAATCATTTTTAAAAATGAAAATATAACAGCAATAATAAATTGTAATCATTAAAATAAATAGAATATAAGATATTCATATTAAATGAAAATTAATTCCAAAAATACTTAATGAGAATAAGAAATAATTGCTTTAAAAAAATGTTATGCATTGAAAATATTAAGTACTGAATCTGTAAAATAATCAGTTAGAAATTGAAAAGCACTAAATGCAATAATCTAATTGTGTTAATTTAAAAAAATTTTACTGCAAAAAAAAAAGCACTGCAGTATGTGTAAAAAAAATTTCTCTCCGATTTTGATGAAAGAGAGAGAGAGAAAAAAAATTCACTGTTGAGAGACACACACACAGTTGACTTTCATCTTTTCAAAGTGAGAAACACTTTCTTGAAATTCTTTTGAAACAGACACATTTGCTGGAATTCTTTTGAAACAGACCCGAACACTCTTAAACAGGTAAGGAACACCGTAGAAATTGATTTCAATCTTTTGGAAGAATATTATGAGAAGCACAGAAGACTCGTTTTTCAAACGCACTGGTATGCTGCTGATGACATTCGGAAATTTTTATCAGGATCTTGAAGATTTTGACATCGGCTGTAGTTTCAAACAGGATGCAAATAGGAATGATACATGATGGACGTAAATATTCTTACAGGATACGTTTCCCCGTCATTAGGCACCACTTTTGTAATGATGAAAGCTTGCTGCTTCCTTCATTAACCGTATCGTTGATAGTGGAATGGATGAATGTTCATTTTGGCCAATATTGAATGAATAAAAACAATAACGTTTCCAGGAAATGATGTACAAATCGTTGCTTGTAAATTTAGATTTTATTAAGCATAATTTTGTAAATTATGAAATGGCCATTTCTTCAAAAAATAAGAAATCCCTTAAAGGGATGAAATAGGAATACTCTCTATTGAGAGATCATAAAGCCAGAACAACATTTCTGACCGTTAGAAAATTAAGACTGGGAGGCCCAAAGGGCTCCCAGCCTTCCAATTTTGAAATTAAAAGTGAATATATTTATTCTCAACGGACAGAGAAAGAGTATGGGTAGGAGATCCAAAATTTGGCGATTTATCATAATATATCATAGCCAAAAACAAAGCCAACTAGCATGTCCACATGGGTTAAAAAGAACACCTTGGCGATCACGAGTCGCCAACAAATTTATGTGAATTCTTATAACCATGCAACCGAAACATTTAGCCGTTGGAAAATTAAAATAAAAAGTTATAAATAGATTTTTGTTTTCGATTAGAGGCGACAGTAAATTTATATGTCTGCATAATAATGAAATAAAAAGAAAGTATCCGTTACATTGATCTGGAAGAGAAGAAATAAATATTTTATGTTCGTTTAAAAAGATTAAGTTTTTGATTTATTTTAAAAATAATTCTTCCATTAATAAAATAAGTTTAAGTAATTAAGGATATTTTAAAAGATAGAAAATAAATATGTGTATGCCAATTCTGGCATCACAATTATATATTAATTTTTCCGAAATTATGTTCATTTTACATAAAGTTTATCTTAAAATGTGTTCAAGAATCTCTTATAAAATTTTTATACATACAATATTATCTTTTAACGATGTAAAACTTCATATCGGGTTGAGTAAAAAGTTTTCCGCCAGAAAAAAATAATCGCGTAAAATGATAAATACATACAAAATCAGCAAAGCTAATGAGGATAGTAATTCAAATCAACAATGGTCTGCCAGCATTTGGACAACTTTTTAATCTCTTCTGCGAATAACTGTGTCCAGAAAGCGATCGACCTCATTTATGACCTCGTCAATTGAATGGAAGATTGTGCCATCAAGATGCAGCTGCAGATGTAAAAACAGATAGTAATTCGAAGTCACCTTGTCTGGCTGTATGGTGGATGTTGCATCAAATCCCATTCCAGCGTGTAGAGCGTCCAGCCGGTCATCGCATTTGCGTGTGGCCGGGCGCTATC
This sequence comes from Parasteatoda tepidariorum, assembly GCF_982258835.1. Lineage (NCBI taxonomy): Eukaryota > Metazoa > Arthropoda > Arachnida > Araneae > Theridiidae > Parasteatoda > Parasteatoda tepidariorum. Next base: position 18,313,155 of record NC_141765.1, read on the forward strand.
TTGAAGAAAGAGAACTACCTTCCGTCTGAACTTTGATTAGCATATTGCTGTATATTGTTCAGTTGATAGCCTGCCCGCTTTTCAGGTACTTTTCATAGATAATTCGACAATCCCACCAGATACAGAGAAACACCTTCTAGTTAGCGTTTGTCTTGCAACCGAACCAACTGATTCCCCGGGTGCTGACCACCCTCCTTTTCGGCTTGTATTCTTGTAGTACACCCATTTTTCCTCACGGGTCACAATTTTGTCCGGAATGTTCTCTTTTCGTTGATCTCTGAGCAAAGCCAAACAGAGGCCGCTTTTCTCTTGTCTTCAGCAGTCAATTTGTGAGGCACCCAGCGGTTAAACTTAAACGTTAGATTTATGTGTTTGAGAGCACTAACTATTGTTTTTTTTAGGTAAACGTCAATCTCTAATGCAATAGTTCGTGTTGAAACATTTCTGCCTTGATCAATGATTTGCTTTAACTCGTCACTATCAACCTCAATAGGGAGGCTAGAACGTAGTTCATCTTCAATGTCAAAATTCCCAGCTTTAAACTTTCGAAACCAAACTTATATACCAACCAACTGTATCATAAGAAACAGTATTGAAACCTAAACTTTCAAACATTTTTTTGTGGCATTCAGTTGCACTGAGTTTATTTTGGAACTCATAGTACATAATCGTTCTGATCTGTCGATGTGATATCTCCATATTAAACACTTTTTTTGGTGCACAAGATAATAAAGTTTTGACGAACAAATTACACAGTTGTGTAGTTCAAACTTTTAATTTTAGAATGCAAAAACCAGTTTGGAGAAAGGTTAACTACCACTGGAATGGCTACTGTTAGCGCGGAGGTATCTGCCTTTGATGGAAACCTTTATACTCAACCCGATATTTTGTATAATCTTATTTTTACAGCATAAGAAATATTGTATAGAAAAAGAAAACTACACTGAGTACTGAGCATTTCACTTGACACTTTGACTGTCAAACATTATGCGCATTATATATAAATGCATTAGTTGTCTTTTCTTATATTGTGTGTATACATAGTTTAGGTGCTCATTTATCATCTAATGGATACTTTGTCTAGTACCCTGCTTTTTCGATTTAAAAAGGGTTTTGATTTTTCCTTTTTTTTAAAGTACCTAAAACTATTAAAACAAACGTGTAAATTTTAAGAATTCACTGACAACAAACAGGAATTATTGCTCCTTGGCCTTTTTAAAAACAATATTACATTTATTAATTTTCAGGCAGCAAATATTTCAAAGCATTTGCAGAGAGCTGCTGAAGATTTACAAAATACCATTAAAAATGAAAGTTTTAATGGAATTGGTGTCATTGACTGGGAAGCTTGGAGACCTTCGTGGAATTTCAATTGGATACCCTTAGATATTTACAGAGAAAAGTCAAGGGAGTTTGCAAGAAAACAAAGTTCAACTTTGAATGATAAAGAAATAGAAGAATTAGCAAAACACCAATGGGGAAATGGTGCTAGGTGATAACAGAATTTAATTTGTTAGTAACAATACTTTATTTAATATAGATTTAGCGTTAATAATCCTTATATGTTTAATATCATATACCTTAGATCTTACATGCTAGAAACACTTGAACTTTCAAAGAAATTGAGACCATCTGCAAATTGGGGCTATTATTTATTTCCTGACTGTTACAATTATGTGGGAAAGAAGCCTGCAGATTTTGAGTGCTCCGAAAAAGTGAAAATTGAAAATGACAAGTAAGTGAATTTTCATTTAGAATATTTAAGATTTTTACAAAGAAATTTTAGATATAAAATTACTTTAAACTCAAAATCTATGGATGGTGTTTTCTACACAAGGGTGCACTGCAAGCTCTAAATTGCCTATACTAAGGATTACTGTTTCTGGTGTATTTTGAAACCATTGGACTCACAACGTGATTATTGTGTTTTGAGACTATCTTGATCAGTTTTTCTTGTATACGTGTATTTGTTACCTGATTTATTATTTGTGTTTAAAAAAAGAACCGTTATAAGAATCGTCATTTGAAGACCTGACAGTTCAAGACGCAAGAATCGTTATAAAACACTTTTTAAACTTGACAACAATAAACCAACTTCGAACTTAACTCCTAAATGTTAATTTGTAAAATGAACTTAATCTCACTGCTGGAGCAATATGCTAACACTAACGTATGATGGTGCACGGCTTGCAACAAGAACAGTAAAAAAGAAATCAAATCGGGACTGCCAAATAAAGCGAGTTCTTTCTAAATCTAGCTACCATGTCATCTTTTTTAACACTACATCTATAAATATCTAAAAAATTATACGAAATATTTATTAGAAAATTATGGCAAAAGTATAACAAATATAGTACTAACGGAAAATTCTAATTTGTTCCGCTCAATTTTTAATAAATGTGGTTCAATTTTCGGTAGTTCTTACAGAATGTTGCCAAATTACCGAAAAGAAAAAAATTTTGAGAAAAAGGAAAAAATCAAATTTTGAGATGAACATTTAATCGAGTAATGCAATCAGTTTTGTAAAAAATAAAGAATTTCAAAAAGCTTTTTCAGATGTTTTGTAAAACAAGTTCAGACCCCATAATGTTAAATTGTACTTTTTGCGTAGTTTTCGCTATATCTCGAGAACTTCATAAGTGGATTGAAAAATTTTTGAAAAAAAAATTAAAATTTTGAATTAAAAAATTAATTTATTCAGAGATAATACCGTGTAAAAAATCATTTTTAGTAAATATTTACCACGTTTTATTATTTTATTTAATATTAGTCGAAAAAATTTTGAGTTGTAAGGTATATAATTTTTTACATCGTTTTAAAGAATAATATATAATTAATTTAATTTTACATGACAAAATGCAAAAATTGAGTGTAATCGGTCGAATAGTACCTGTGAAATCAAATTTCAAAAAAGTTGTATTTTAAAAATTTGATTTCTCAGGAACTATTAAACCATTTTCATTCAAATTTCGTATTTTTCTCTGTAAAATTATGTTCTTTAAAATGATGTAAAAAATTTTATACCTTAGAATTCAAAATTTTTTCGACTAATATTAAATAAAATAATAAACATTTTTACCGTAGTAATATCTTTTGATAAAGGAATTTTATAATTGTGTGTAAAAAGTTTTCAATTAGCTTTTAAATTTCTAGAGATATGGCGAAATACACAAAAAGTAAAATTAATATTAAAGAGACCAAACTATAGAGACTACCACCTGTATTTTTTTTTTTTTGGGGGGGGGGGTCCGAAATCCGAATCCGTTGAAGAAAGAAAAGTATGTTTATATAGGGAAAGTACGTTTTTGTGTCTAATTTCGTAACTTAAAATATTTTTTGCATGAATTAATTAGCATATTTGAGGCCACTCCCTCGAACCATGCAAAATGAGTCCTGGAACGTGAAGATCCGATCATTAGATAAAAAGTTATTCAGGGTGGTCCGTTTATTTATTAATTTTTTCTGTGCACTACACAGCAAAATTTAAATTCTCAAAATTAAGTTACATACAAATTAATCACAAGAAATTTAATTTGAAAACTGTGAAATGGTGGTTAAAAAGGACGATGGAAAAAATCCATGACTAAATAACTAAACTGAAGAAAAATCATGCAGATTAAATTAAATAAATGCTATCAGTATAAATACACCACTAGATAAATTAAATTCTCACTAATATTGTCTTTCTTGCTTCAATAGCAGCAGACATCTAAAAACTCAGTGACGGGAAGAGATCTTTAGTTCAGCGGTTCCCAGTTTTTTTCGGTTACGGAACTAAACAGGAGAGTTTTTTTTTGTTTTGTTTCGGCGGAATCCCGACTTTTAAAAAATAAAGCTCATTAGCAAATGTGAATATGATAGAGAAAAAAAGGAACAATTTGGAAACATTTATAGGGTAGGTAGACCTGCGCAATGGGTTAATGGCGACGGTGTGGGAAACATCCCTAAGGATGATCCGAAGACATGCCACCGCAAATCCTCTGCAGAGGGGATACAGGGAAAAACGAAATTTATCAATTGTTTCATCAATATCAGTCATAAATTAGACAATTGGATTCTTAGATCTGCAGCAGCTTTGGATAAAATAAGCTGAATTAGGGTTTTCGAAATTGAAAAAGATTTATTTTAAACTGTTAATATGGTTTTTGGAAAAAAGAATTCTTAATTTTTGAATTCGATTATTTTATTTTGAATTTCAACGTTCGATGAGAAATACCTCTACATGAATAAGATGAGAAATAATTATGGAACTTTTTGTTTTAAATTTTGTCATTGAATAATTTCATAAAAATAACCGAAACATTAAATATATTGGTTTGGCCTATTAAAGGTTTCAAAAATCAATTGGTTAAAATAACAAAAATCCTAATTAACGTAGTGAATCCTTGTGAATTTTCCACGGAACCTTAGGGTTCCGTGGAACACCTTTTGGTTACCGTTGTTTTAGTTAGACTAACAATATACCGTGCTCCTAAAATATGTATATCATTCCGTAATATTTTTCTGCTAAGATTAGGCAAGTATTTCTGCAGCGGTCCTCTGCAAAAACTTCTCTGTGAAAAGTTAAAACCTTTACGAAAACTTTGTTACACATTATCGCGCTAGCAGTTTTTATTTTTGAAAAATAATCTGCAGAGCCCGCTGCCGTGCTGTAGGGTTTCTGCTACAAGGCTGACGCTTGGTAAAATGGTATAATCTCGTAATTAAAATAATACAACTTGAAATTATTTAAATAATTATGTTGTAAAACAAGCTGAAAGTACTATTTTGAAAATCTATCTTTTTTTATTAACTTACCAAAACATGACTATTTGAATAAAAAGAAATAAAAATTTAACAGTCACCATTATAATTTAAAAAAAAAAAATTAATTCTTCAGTTTGTCTCCAAATATTAGCCGCTGTTATCTTCTATTTCATATTTTATAACCGATAACATAAGAATAGTAGTCAGTCATTAATTAATACACATTATGTCTAACCACATAACAGGTGGGAATACGGGAACTATCTATTAATTAATTTTGCAGACTAAATTCAGACACCCATACGTTTAATAACATAAAGCACATAACTACACAACACAAATTAGTAAAGGCACTAAACAGAATGCAAAGTTTCTTTTTCAAGAGTACTAGTTCAAAATAATTACCCAACTTTCATAAAATGTCAGTAATATTTTTAATAAACAATTATAAAGAATTAAGATACGTCTACTTTGTTGTATTAAATCGATTTTCAACTTAAACTTAAAAAGAAAACATTTAGAATCTTAAAATAATCACCAAAAAAAGAAACTATTATTGAAATAAATGGAATTATAGAAGTAGTTACAGTTCCATTATTTATTCATTAGTAATATTTTTAAGTGGCAATTTTTTTATGCGTAAGCATTTTTATGTGTTTCAAGTGTCAATGGAGGTGGGAAAAATTCAATATCGGGGGGGGGGGGGCGGGAGGGTTCCTTCTCTCCTCTTTTAAGTTAATTTTTTTTTTTTTTTTTTGAAAACTAAGGAAAATAAGCTATCACGACAGGAAAGATTCTTTTAAAATTTAAAAATAGAGCAGCAAACTGGAAAAAAAAAAGTTTTTCTGTAGTGTAAAATTTAAGATTCAGTTACATTCACAATATTCAAGTAATCTACAGTTAAATTTACATTCTGTCAGCTATTCCCTGACCTAAAGGTTTTTGTTTCGCGCTTTATTAGCTGGATAGGAGCTTTTTTCTGATACCTTTGAAATTTATAAGTATTGAACATCTGGAGTTCGTCAACATGAAAAGAAATACGGTAAAAAGTGAAGCATCTTTGAAGCTCGGGAGGTTCCTATATGAAGGGATATTAAAAGAAGAATATTATAATAGGATATTGTTACAAGCAAAGTAAAATTAACAAATAGATTCGCCATTTTTATAACTATTGGTCCAATGATAGGATTTTCATGTACTAGCATGATGCAATCATAATGATTATAGACTAGAGATGTGCTCGGTCCCAGTAAACTTGAATCTTTTACCCGGCCAGTTCCAAGTACTCAGCGCAAATATTTTATTTCTTACCCGGCCTGTTCCGGGTATCCAATAAAATTTTGATTTATTACTCGATTACTATTTTAAACTAAATCTTTAACGTTTCTAAGAGAAATTTGGGAGGACTGTTTCGATGCAGCGGATACTTTTTTTTTTTTAATTTGATTCACTAAAATTTTCAATGTGTTACCCGGCACTGTATATCCGATAAATTTGACCAGGTTCATGGTAACCAGTCTTGAGAATAAAAATGGGTCCGAGAACCCGGGTAACTGGCACATCCGAAATATGGAGCTTAAATATGCTAATTAAATAGTGCTGACGATATTTTAAATAACAAGATCAGGCATAACAGAAGTTTTCTTAGCATAGACATCCCTCCCCCCCCCCTTCGGATTCAGTTTTTCGATTCTCGAAATTAATAGAGTAAACGCAGCTGAAAAATACGAGATCTCAATAGTTCAAAATCCCAAATCAAATATATATTATTAGCGTGTTTCTCCGTATCTCCGAAACTATTTATTTGAATCAGAAAAAATTTGCAAACAAATATAAAACTTTTTTATTCAAAAATATTATAATTACATGCATTTTTTAAATTTTTTTTATCAAATAAAGTCCAAAACAATTATTTTGAATAGGGTATACCAGGTAATTGCCGAGTATCTGGTACACCTCTTACAGATAGTTTTGAAGAGTAAGATCGAAAATTATAAAGGCTTAATAATTCTAGAGAAATGAAACTTTAAATATACGACTTTTATTGCTCAGAAACTATACTGAACCGATTTCGTGTAATTTCGAGTTTTACTCACACTGATCTGCACAAAAATAATAAATTTTTTAAATAACTTGTTTGTTTTTTTAAATGTTTATTTAACGATATGAGATTTGTTATATTCCTATGTTAATAAATTGCGTTATGGCTATTTACATTTTTTTCGATTTCATTGTTCATTCAAGCTAGTTAAAATTTAATTTTTATCAAAAATTAATACACGTGGGTCATAATTATTATTCTGAATATAATTTCTGTAATGCGTTTTAAAACATTGAAATTTACTATGAAACTTTCAATTAATGATTCTATTAGGTTTCTCCAGAAAAATGTATAAAGAGTAATTTAAAAAAAAAAAAAAAATTTCAAAAGTTAATTTTTTTTAAATAATCAGTAAACATTACTGAAAGTGGTTTAAAATCATCTTATTTAAAACTATATACGACCAAAAAGAATTTTTTTTTTTTTTGCATACCAGAGATACACATGGTTTATAATTTTGATTCACGTAATCAGTTTTTGAGATATATAACTAAGACAAATTCAAATAACATCAAGGGTCACAAATCTTTGAAAAATTATCGTCTGACTAAACTATTGGAGCCACATCTGTGAAATTATGGCTATGCTCACATTGTGAGAGTTCAAAAATCCGAATTCATCGAGAAGATTTTATTACCAGATTTTACACTTGAAATAATAATTAGCACTAATAAAAAGTAAAATACTTGCCAGCTTGTCTGGCATGAAGGATAAGGCTCCGAAATTGCGACTTCAAAATCATGATGATCTGCATCGCGCACTGCCTGTTTTTACTTCTCAAATTAGCTAGTTATAATCAATTTGAAGCAAGATGGGATTCAAGTCACCTAGCCGCAGTGGCTCTGGGGATAGAGCGTTCGTTTAACAATGAGGTGGAACCAGGTTGGAATTCCAGCTGTGGCTGGTTGATATTAATTTTACTCCAGGCTCGTATTGACTACACTACTGACGCAAAATCCCCTTGTCGTTGGGCTAATCGTGAGAGGTTTCTCTCTCCATGTAACGCAAATACGGGTTAGTTCCATCAAAAAGTCCTCCACGAAGATCAGTTTGTCCCAGAAGTTTCCTAGTCTTCTGGGTTTGGTTCAAAATTATAAGACACGAAGTTGAACATTGATAGCAGTCGAGTCAGAATTGGGTCGACTGTTCAAGGCCTGTTATAAAATAAAACTCAGTGTCTCAACCACAATACTTTGGATTAATTAGCATACTTAAGGTCTCGGCACATAACTATTAAGCTATAGAAGGTATTATTATCACGTAATATTTGGATAAATTGATCTGAGTTATTATGAGTATTTTTTCTACTGTACTATCGAATAACATATGATATATTTTTTAGATTATCATGGCTATGGAACTCCAGCACGGGCATATTTCCTTCAATATACTTATATGATAATCATTTGGATCATTACACAATGGAACAAAGAAGTTACAAAGATCACGAAAAACTTAAAGAAGCAATAAGAGTTGCACCAGCTGAAGCAAAAATTTTGCCTTACATCAATTTTCACTTAAAAAAAATACTAGTTCCGCAGGTATTTTGCTTTCAAATATGCTTGAAACTAAATAATCTATATTAAAAAGAATGAGGTAAATTAGTAGCGCAGAATTAAAATGAACTTCTTCATTGTTAGCTTGACAGTAAATCTAGATGTCTGCTTTTAAAACATCAAAAAATAATATTAGATTTTTTTATATAAAAGACCGCAAGAAATACAATATGCAAAAATCTACAAAACATCATATTTTTAGAATTACTATAACATAAACTGATTTGGTAATTAAAAGAATGCACAGTAACAAAACACTTTTTTAAAATTAAGATAATCATTTCAGCAACACATCAAGAAAATTAAAAACAGATATCTTTTTTGCTTAACTTTTGGTGAAAGAAGTAAATCTTAAGTTGAAATAGTTTTTTTTTCTTCTCTTTTTTAAATATTTATTCGTCCCGCAATGGACTGATCGTTAAGACACGGTTCCCCGCAGATCACCGAAGTCAAGCATCACTAGCTGCGGTCAGTGTGTGGGTGGGTGATCACTTTTATCAGGACCGAGGGTGTACGGTATTGGTCCTCGCTAAAACTGTTCTACCGCGAAGTGCTCGACTTCGCACACAAGTCGTCAGGCTACCATAGCGGGGGTGCCATCCCCTCTGTAGATGATCAAAATTGTGATGGCATGCCTTCGGATCATCTTCAGCGATGCTTCCCATACCGTCGCTCATAGCCCATTGTGCAGCTCTAGTGCGACGTAAATAAATTACAATAACATATTTATTCATATTGCAGAATCATAAAACTTTAAGATGTTTTTGCATAATTTACTTTCTTTCCTTATAAAATTGTTCAAGATATAATAAAAATGCTTAGTTATTATTCATAGTTTTAACTAATACATTGCAACATTGATCAATTAATTCTCTAATTGTAATAATATTGTAACTAACATTTACTAAACTTACATTAACAGTTACTAAAGAATTACCCAGTACATAACTCATAAAAATACTTTTGTATTGTATAAACTATAGGCTCTTATTCTATGTTGAAATATAGGAAAATTTAATTATTTACACAGGGTGATTTTGAAAGAATGGCAGCTCAGGCAGCAGCAATAGGAGCTGATGGTTTCATAATATGGGGATCTTCCTCGGCAGTTAGTTCAAGAACTCATTGTAACGAAGTAAATGAATACATCACTCAAGTTCTTGGACCAGCTGTCAAAAAAATATCAAGAAACGCAGAGTTATGTTCAAGAACGGTATGCCATGGAAATGGTCACTGTACTTGGCCAAATGATAAAACTGTGACAGCATGGAAAGAATTTTTAAAAGAGTATCCTAGTTTCTACAAAAATGAGATAGTGTGTAAATGCAAAATACTTTATACCGGCACCTTTTGTGGACATCAATTAAATAAATTACCTAATCAATAATTGGAGAACAAATTTTTCTGGGGAAAAATAATGGCTTTAACACCATTATGAATTATTATAAAAAGCTAAAATTTTTGTATAAAGGGATTCAACTGAATAGATGAACCTTCACTGGTGCATAAGCGCAATTTTTAAGCTTAAAAAAAACCGTTTATTGTTGTAAAAATGAAATAGCTCCTTTTTTTATTTAAACCAATATTAATTTGTGCGTGTGTGCAGAGTTAAACTTTAGTGTTTTATAAGCTCTCAACAAGTTATTATTTTGGGCACCGATTTGACTTAATTTCATAGCACGATTTGCACATTTACAATACGCTTCATTTAGCAACTTTTGTCCTTTTAACTTCATGTTATAAACCTTTTTCGGTCTGTTCTCAGACACCAGATCTATTGAATATCAACAAAATACGGCCACAAAGTGTAAACACAAAAACAAGAGAGTAGACATGAATCTAATCCATTAGATATAGTATTATAAATTAGATGTAATTAGAGTGGGTCAAAAATTTGGAGCTCATAAAAATTTAGATGAATTTTTTTAAAAGGATTATTGTTGAAAAGACTTTTTCTTTTTTAATTTCTACTTTCAGAGCAATGTTTTAATTCCTACCTCAAAAACGAGGCAAAAAGCAGCTTTGCTTAAAATTTGAATATTAACTCAGCTACTTTAGAGGAAATGGGTTCTCCTTATAACTAATAAAGTGTATAAATATTATTTAAAATTTTTTGTTGATATTGAAAATAATTCATCTGATTATGAATAAAATTGCATTAAAAAACATTTTTGGATTTAACTAGCCAAAATTTGCAAATGGGCAAAAAATGACCAGTTGTAGGAGCTTTATATCATAATGAAAAATCCCCAGGAAGCTAGTGTATGCCAGACATACTCTCCATCTTTTAGTCAGAACATCACTATGTTATTGAAGCTATTTGCATTACATTTTAATAAATATTTATGATGTAAATGTATTTTGTCTTTGTTCACTTCCACTTGACACATCATAACAACAGCCAACTGCATTAACAAAGTAACTGAAATTAAAAGTAAGCTGACACTTAAGGATATATTTGATCCTGCTGTGTTTATAAATACGATAATTAATTTTCATAGACATAAAGTTGGAATACTTAGTCACCACACATAGGAATAACATGTATGTGACACCAAAAAGCATGAAGGTGGCATTTAAAACATTTACATTTCTGGCCTTATTTAATAAAAAAAAGTATTAAGGCAGCAAAGCTTTTACACCAAGACAAATTTAAAATCAATAATTCTGTTTGCTGATAACCCAACAATGATTAAATTCTGGTACAAAATTTTAACTAAGAAGAAAATAAAAACATATTTGAAGAAAAGCAGGATAAATTTACTAAATTAGTTTGTTTTTAAATAAATAAACAAAAAGTTTTAACTGGAATTTTTTATTTTGATTTAAAAAAAAATATAGTTAAACCAGCAGCATATGCAAAGAAAAAATTGTAATACTTTATAAAATAGTGATACATAGAATGAAAATACGTCTGCTGATAATTTTTGTAAGCCTGTGAAAACATGTAAAATCTTGAGGCATTGCAAATCAAACTTGCCAAAAAGACACAACTAAAAGATTTGGAAAAAAAAATCAAAATAGTTCATGTAACATACAGAGTAAATTTAAGGAGTATTAAAGCTTAACTTTTTTTTTTTCAGTGAATAACAGTTGTAGTAAGTAGCACAACAAGCTTCCAATAATATATTTCAGATTAGCTAACTTTTGGTGATACAGGATGCACTTGGATAGCTAGAAACCACACAACAGTAAGTAAACTTCAAATTACATAGGGTGATTCAAAAAAATTTGGCCAATGAGAAAGGACAAAGCAGGCATACAAAGAGAATAAAAAACCATATAGGAACAAGCAGTAGCAAATGGTTCTGGTAGAGGCGAATGCAAACTAAACCTAATATACAAGGACAATAAACAAAAATCATTTTAAATTACTTTATTATTATAGTATTTCAATCTGTTATGCTTTAACCACCAATACACCTACACAAGATGGTGAAAGTTGTTTATTTGGGCAAGTTCTATCACCCCTTACAGTTGTGACCACTAGTTTAATAACACCCTACCTTAATAATTTTATTTCAGAAAATCTATATTAGAATTAATAGGTTTCCATGTTTCAATCAGTTATTGGCATTCAAGTTAGTTGAAAATAATTACCTGTTATAATTATTGTTATAAAAAAAATTTATCAAAATCAGTCAGAAATCATAATCAGATTTAGAGTGAAAAAAAATCATTTAATAGAATCAAAAACCTGTCCTAATTAACCTTGACAATGCTTTCAGAGTTTGGTAATTTTCTTTTCTTCCTTGAATATTAATTTGTAACATTTAATGTGTAAATTATTAAGACTTCACTGTTGACAAGGATTCTAAAATTTTTTCCAAAGTTCTTTTTTTGAAGATGAGGTCACAACAAGATATAAAATTATGGAACACCTTATATAAGGAAATTTATTATTTTATGTGGTATCACAGTTTGCCAATATGCCCATTTTATGCATCAAAGTTAAGTTTAACTCCTCGAAAATTTTACCGTGAAGGAAAATACTGCTTGTAGAATTTTTGTTAAAATTGATAAGTTTTCTCTCTGGCTCTTAAATACTTTACAAATTAATCAGTTAGTTAGTTAGTTCTTTGAGAGCTATTGGTGCAAGTGCCAAAATCAATCAGCAAAGTGTAAAAATTAAAACTGATACCCCTTTCGAGTAACTTGAATTCAAAAAACATATCGCTTTAACATTGCCAATAACTATAGCTGCTTGTGAAAGAGATTTTGCAAGTTAAAATAGAACAGTCATTAAAAAACAAGCTTTGCCTGGTGATAAACATTTAGATGAACTTTAAGTTGTGAAGAACCTCTTAATCTTGCTACTAAGGTAAGATTAACATAATACAACATAAATTTCAAACATACTGAAAAAAGCACTAAAAAAACCCCTAAAAATTTTATTATTAAATTCCGTTTTGTTAGGAACTTTAGTCTAATTAGCCTGTAGAGAGCGAAAAAAATTGGAAATAGTGTGTCATAATGTTGTTTAGTTATATATTCAATTTATAACTCTAGAATATATCTGTTTATAATGTAAACTATGCTATAAATGGGCAATAATTTACAAACGTGAACTTTGCTTTGAAATTCAATCTTATATTTTAAAATTTACTTCTTAAAAAATTTAAGTAACATGAATGAGTAACATGTGTATAGTTTTTTATTTTTCTAATTATGGCATATACATTAATAGACATACAACCAAAATGGTAACTTAAATTTATATTTATCCTAAAATTTAGTATTATTCAGAAGAAAATTTTTTTTTAACACAGTATCAGATGTGATGAGATGACTGTTGCTGGAAATTTGAAGTTTTCTTTATGTCTTTCAGTTAATTTGTACAAATTCATAAGTAATTACTTTTTAACAGCAACTTTAAATCCATTGCATAAATAGAACTTTCATAACAAAATGGTCATATTCAGGAACTTTGAAAAAGACTGTAAACTAGATCAGTAACTTACTGTTACAAAGCATGGCTGAAAATTTTTTTTTCTTCTCTCCTTTCATGTTTTTAATATTTCAGACAGCTCAGGGGCCCCAAGTTGAAAGGCTTTGAGGGCCACTTTTACCATAGGTTGAGCATCCCTGGTTTAGAGTAATTGAAACTATTATGTGACATATGAAATTTCAAAAGAAAAGAAACTATTTAATAAACTTATTTTGTAATGGGTGTTTTTATTCTTCACAGTTGACAAGCTTGTAAATCCTGAATTACAAAAGCATATTTACTCTTAATACAAATTAGAAAATAATCATCAAACATATCATCATTATATCTAAATGAGTGAATTCATCAGAAAAATTAATTAGTGCAAGTACTGAAAATAATATTATCTCACTTGAAAGTTAATAAAAACAAAAAAGTTCGATGAGCGAGATTCTCATGACTTTCGATTATATCACCATAGTCTGTTAATATTCCAGCAAATTTAAAATAAAATAAACTAAAAAAACTTTGTTAAATCCAATTTTAAAGATTGGTGTTACTCTGAATTAGAGTTGCAATGGCATTTAAGCAATAAACTGGTATTTTTATAATCGAGAATACATTTAAAAAAATTATTATATGAATATATAAATTTATCTTTAATTAACAGCAGATTTAAAAGCTGTTCTAAGAATGTGGCAAACAGAGCATCTGCCCAAGGCCCACATTACAGAACTGTAGAGAGGTCCCACATAAATTTTTTTGGTTAATTGTAAAAATTTAGATAAGTTTTTCAAAATTACTTCGGAAATAAAAATGATCAAAATTATTTCTAAAGACCCAGTACAAGAAAACTATTCATAAAAATCAAAAAAATATGAAAAATAAAATGCATTTAATCATTTTTTGTTGATTAAGTAGGACTCTTAAACACAAAGTTTTATATTTCCTCCTTATGGTTCCTGCGCTTAATAAATTATCAATAAAACTCAAGTGACAGTATGAATTTGACAATAAAATAAAATCTAAATAAATGTTAATGTTGTTCGATCCTAAGAATGAAATAAAAAAAAACTTCGAAATAAATCATGTAATTTATTTCAATAATTTAAGCGAAAACCTAATGATCACTAAGGGTCCTTCAAAATTTAAAAAAGTCCTGCAAGACGTTTTGCCCAAGGCTCCTACAAAATCTACCAATAGTTTTGCTTAACACATAACTGCAAAACATAAAAATTTCTTTGTGTAAACAAACTATTTTTTCCAAGCAAAATCATTATTTTCTTCCAATCACACAATCCTTTTAAAATGCATAGAATTTCCCTTGTTAATAGGAAGATTTCCATATTGTGATCAGGGATAGGATTATCACCAAGTGTTGGCGACTACCAAGCAGCAGCTAGCAAAAAACATCACAGAAGGGGACCAACAGAAAAATTGGTGTGCCAGATCACGATACAGATATATCCTGCAGTAATTGTTTTTTTTTTTTTCTTCAAAGGAATGAAAATATTTCCTTTTCCAGGCTAGAATGTAAATTTAGTGTTTTAGGAAGGGATGATATAGTACAGAAACTCTTATGAGAAAACTTTAAACAAAACTACCCAGATTTAAAACAAACTGGGTGTTTTTAACTAAGCAAATCATCAATGATTGAAGGTATTAGTATTAAAAAAAAAAAAAAACAAGACATATTATCCAAAAAAAAACAAATTTTTTTTTTTTACATTCGTTTTGTTCAGAATTAGAATAATCAGTAAGTAATTTTTTATTTGAGTTGCTACTTAAGATCATATGAAATGAATCTTAGGCCGTGAAAATGTTGTCTGTTATGTCAGAAAAGCAGTAGGTATCCTTAGGAATAGCATGCAAATTCTTATTTCTCTTGAGTCGGTGGTAATAAAACTTTTAAGCAATGGGAGCAGGATATATCTTTAAGTAATTGTTTAATACAATCGAAAAATTATATTAACTGGAACAATTAAAGAAGATTACATATTAACAAATAATGTAAGTGATTCCAAAATTGTAAAATAATCATTAGAATAAAAATACAAACTGTTGTTTTTTATTCATAAATACGTATATTTTACCTATTTTATCAAAAATACTATATATAATTTGTAAAAAGAACAATGTGACGCTAGGAAACTAAAATTAGCTGAACATAAGTAATGCCTACTCTAGCAGCGTGTGTTTGTGTGAATCAAATCAAAACAATAATAAAGCTCGACTCACAGTCGAGATAGACCGAAATCGGTAATATTCGGTGCATTTCGGAGAATTGTACACAAAAACTTATAAATAAAGGAACCAATCAAAATAGAGATAATTAAGCATGTGACTTTAGCTGACCAATAAGATCTAAGTTAATTTGTAAACTGTCTGTTCGGAGATAATCGTTCTTTTCTGTCAGCGCAGAAAAGTTTCTAGTTATTGCCGCCATTTTGTACTACCCGAGGATTGTTTGGTCTGTATTGTCAACATATGCGTTAGCATACGGGATAACCGTACGTTGGTTACTTCGCAGTACGTGCTGCTGGTTTGTGTTTATCATGTGTGACTACTGAGGAGGTTGTAAAGCTGATCGTCAAAAGTCATTCGTGATTGTAAACATTATGTTATGCTTTCGTTCGAGTTTGTTTGTGAATATGGAATTAAGATAAAATCATAAGGATACTGAGCAATTTCATCTATAGATATAAAAAGCGGTATGTAACTTAGCGATTTCAACACAATGATTATTAGCCTTGAGTGCCTTTACCATGGAAATGTACATCGAACAACATGGCACTCGTCGGGGCCTCCAGTGCGGTTAAGTATTAACTGCACTCTAATATGTCTTAAATTTTGTGAAATCTGACAAATTTGGCCATTCGGGAATTGGTCCGAAACTTGAAGCAATTAGCTTCAAGTTAGGCTTACTCATCATGGCTGACCACTTAGTTGATGGACCGCCGAATAAGCGACCAAAACTGAGTGAAAACGCTATTTCTGACACACCAGGTAAGTTTTGTTGTTCTTTAATCTTTGTGTGTATATAGTATGTTTCAGATGTATTATTTTTCTACAAGTGTATATTTCTCTATAAGCATGTTTTATTATATTATTTTATAAGCTTAAACCTTCCTTTAACGCTTTGTTTACATTTTTACTAACCAGAAATGAAGTTTGTTTTAATTTTATTTCTTCTCTAAAAAGCTTCTACAATTATTTGTTTGTACCGAGTGATATTATGATTTACTGATGTTTACATTGGGATGTTTTGGTACCATTGTTTACTTTTTATCATTGATTTTACTTTTAGAATTGAACTAATATGGAATTATTTTAACATGAACTTGAGGAATTAAGTTTTATTTTCCAGAAGCAATATTCTCTACAGATAGTTAAGTTTCCTGGGCTCAATTAAAATTTTAATAAACTTGTTTTGATATTAAATTGTGGCTATCCTAATATATTTGTTGTGTGTTTCAATCAGTTGTTGTCTATTGATATTTTTGAGAATATATGCTGTTTTAATTATAAAAACGATTTATTAGTTATAATAGAATGGGGGATATTTCTGTATATCGGTCCAATGCTCCAACTACAATCGCCTAGATGCCAAATGGATTTAGAACTTTCACATTTTAAGAAAATACATGTGTCACAATCTGCGGTAGAATAATGTGTAAAGTCGTAGCGGGAAGATTTTCATATTGTGAACAGTGGCAGAATAATCGCCGAGTCTTGGCAACTTCCAGGCAGCGACCCTCGAGAAACCAAACAAAAACACAACAGAAAGGGACCAAATAGAAGGCAGGCACCCCAAGCAATCATTTACATGTTGTTTTTTTTAAAATTGTGCTTGGTTAATATTAATTTGCGATTGTAGTTTGCTTGGCAGATCTCGATACAGAAATATCATAGCAACTTCATTGCTGCAGCTCTATAAAAAAAAATTCATAGAAGGGGAAATTGGTATGACGGATCACGTCATGGAAATATATATAAGTCAAAGTTCTAAATGAAAACATCAATAATAGGTTAAAATTATTGAACATAGATACCTCATCAAGGTTCCCACGGCCCTTGACAGTCCTTGAATTTTTTTTTCTCTAAATTTAGGTCCTTGCAAAACTTGATAGGTTCTTGAATTCATCCAGTACTGCCAGTGGCCCTTTTTATAAAACACCCACGGGGACTTTCTCGTTCTTTCTGTTTTGTTCCCGAGATCTCTCTCAAGGTTTTTTGGCGCCACCGTTTCTAGCCGGGCCTAGCGTTTTGGTGTCTGGCCAAGCGCGCGGAGCATAGCAGCCAATCACCGCATCCGGGACGGGACTCCTCTTCATCGTCTGTCGCATATGCTTAGATCGTTCTTTTTTCTAATTGAAACTGTAATACTCTCAAATTTCATAACAATGTCTACCTTGTAGTGTTCAATAAATTGCCCTTTTACCATCCACACTTGTCCTTACATTGGCGTCATTTCAAAACTTTATTGTAAAGCGTATTCGCAAAGGAATGTAGCAAAAGTTATCTGACCAATAGGGAAGCTACACAGGTTAAGTTTATTGTTGTGAAATTTAATGTTTTTTTGGCCGTAGCAAAAATTATGAAACCTTTTCTGAAGACCTACCATAGTGACCAGATGCACTTCTTTTACAATTTTTCTCCGAAGATACATTTAATACAAACAAGCAGTCAGTTGACTTTTTTAACGTTTATAAAAAATAAACCGTGAAAAATTTTTCAAATGCTGCAGAGCTGTGCAAGTTTAATTTTTCCGATGAAGTAAATTTCAATTTAGTGAATGAGATAACCTTAGGATTTGTTGGGGACATTTGTGTTAAGCAGCTTTTAAAAAGAAACAGTTTGCTCTCAAAAGATGCGTTTAATGTCCGCATGGAATCCAGAAGTTTTGTGACAAAACTTCTGGAGAAGCTGTTGAGTAAATGTCCAATTAATTATTGCTTAGTAAGGAATGTATCTTATTTCAATCCAAGAAAAATGGCACTTCAGCCTGAGACTTGTCAAAAGTCTTAAAAATTTTTTTGATGAACTTGAATGAAAAAAAAGTTGTTGTGGATGAAGAATGTGATGAAATAATTTTTCAATTCAAGCATTTTATTGAAACCTTTGTGACTTGCAATAAGTTTTCTTTTCAAAATTTTTCTACAGAGAATGATAGGGTAGACACCTTTTTCCATAGTTTTATCAGTCAGAACAAGAAGGCTTATGATTAATTATGGAATACTATGAAAGTGACTTTTACTCTTTCACATGGACAAGCATCCATTGAAAGAGGTTTCTCCTTCAATAAAAAAATTGAAGTTGAGAATATGATACAAGAATCATATGTTTCTCAAAGAATCATTAAAGATGCTATAAGATGTTACGGAAACATTCTCAATGTACCTATTACTGAAGATATGAGAAGATCAGTGTCTATGGCTCGTCAAAGGTATTTAACTAGTCTAGAGGAAAAGCGCAACAATTAGAAAAACAGAAGAAAAGAAAGGCTATTGTAGAAGAGGTGGATTTTTTGCGATCTAAGAGGGCTTACTTAGAAACTGATGTTACCCAAATGGAGAAGACATATGAAAACCTAACTGAAGAAGCTGAGAGAAAGATAAACATTGATTTATTCATCAGATCAAATCAGGGTTTCCGCTACGGTAGCTTTTTTCGCAAAATGCGAAAAGACCCCTCAAAAATGCTAAAATTCAACAAAGCATTTTCGCATTTTTGCTAAAGGATTTTACTAAATTCCATTTTAAAAAAAAGTTTCCGCGAAAAACCATGACGCTAACATTCATGAAAAAACTTGATCAAACAAGAAGGAGAAAAAATCTAAATATCTTTCGCAAGAAGAACCATGACGCTAGCGTTATGACTGGTGTTGGAGCGGTGGTTGCTGCTCTGTTCAAAAACCAAAATCCGCATTTAATTTCAGTACATTGTGTGGCACATAGGCTAGCATTAGCCGTGAGCCAAGCAGCGTCTGAGAATGCTTACCTGGTAAAGTTTCAGGACATAATAAAAAGAATTCACTCTTATTTTGAATGCTCCCCTGCAAATACCAGGCGATTGAAGAATGTTCAAGATATCCTTGAACAAAAATCAAGGAAATTCATAAAGTTATCAACAACTCGGTGGTTGTCTTTGGGGAATTCAGTTACAGCTCTGGATTGCAACTGGCAAGCTCTTGTTAGTGTTTTAATGGAAGACAAACGTCCTGTTGCTCAAGGGTTGTTAAAAAATATAACTACTTTTTTGTTTTTAGCAACCACTGCCATCATGAATGATATCATGTTCAACATTAATAAATTAAGCCTCATATTTCAAAAATCTAATTTAAATTTTGAATATGTTCAATCAAGTGTGAAGGCTTGTATTTCAAGTTTAGAAGAAATAAAAAATGGCACCGGCACTCATTATATGAGTTTTTTAGATGATGTGCCTAAGAAGGAAAGTGAAAAATTTGAGCTTCAGGGCCGTATAATTTTAGATGGACTGAAACAGAGGGAAAGATTCCGCAATTTGATGCACAATTTTTTAAACTGTATCATTGAAAATATTACTGATAGATTGGGAGATTTGGATAAAATCGAAATGTTCAATATATTTATACCTAGCAGGATGCCCCATAGTTCGGAAGAATTACAGCATTATGGTGTAAAGAAAATCCGTTGCATTTTCAATTTGTTTTCGGAATCTCCCAGAAAAGATTTTCAGTTTACAGAAACTGAATTACTTTGTGAATGGGGATTATTTAAACACATCTTAATGCAACGATGTAAAAACATGTCATTTAATGAATTACTTTTATTTTTATATACCAATGATGTGTCTGAACAGTACCCATTAATAACTTCTGTTACAGAATATTGTGCAACAATACCAATGCGCACTGTTGACTGTGAAAGGGCTTTAGCTGCCTTAATTTGATTAAAACAGGTTGTTAATCAACCATGTAAACAATTTGTTAATGATTAATATTGAGGGCCCTAAAAGTGCATTTAACTTTCAAGAAGCATTTGTAAAATGGGCAAACATGAAAGAAAGGAAGATTGTTAATTATAAACCAAAATGTTTTGATAAATAATAAATGTGTTTTTTTTTTGTTATAGGTATTCTTTTTGATATTCTTGTACATTAAGCTATTCTTTGTCAGATAACTTACAGTACTTGTTTGATATAAAGTAATTTTATAAGCCTAATGGCATTTTAGCATTTTGCTAAAACTTTTTTTCAGATTTTAGCTTTTTTGCTAATGAATTTTTTGACTCAGCTTAAACCCTGGATCAAATTCTATTAAAAAAACTATTAACGATGTTACTATAAGATGTTACGGAAACATTCTCAATGTACCCATTACTGAAGATATGAGAAGATCAGTGTCTATGGCTCGTCAAAGGTATTTAAGTAGTCTAGAGGAAAAGCGCAACAATGAGAAAAATGAAGAAAAATAGAAGAAAAGAAAGGCTATTGTAGAAGAGATGGATTTTTTGCGATCTAAGAGGGCTTACTTAGAAACTGATGTTACCCAAATGGAGAACACTTATGAAAACCTAACTGAAGAAACTGAGAGAAAGAAAAACATTGATTTATTCATCAGATCAAATTCTATTAAAAAAGCTATTAATGAAAAAAATCAAGAGCTAAAAGAAATTGATAGCAAACTAACTGAAGTAACAAAAGCATTAAACAAATATGATTAATTTTTGTTTGCATTGCAATCATAGGTCATTCAAAAAGGTTGGACGCTTTAAGTTTCAATTTAATTTCTCTACTTTTTATGGGGTAATTATGTAAGTTTTTATGACTAAAAAAATGTTTCATAGCTAAATACTTTTTTTGCGTGAGAATCAGAATATTATTAGGTAAAGTTAGTTTCACAACCAACTATTTTAGATGCATTAAAGTGCAATACATATTATGTCAAATTCAAGTGCAATGTTTATTACTTTATCTCAGATTAAAATGAAATATTTTCATTAATTAAGAATTTTTGTTAATAAAGTCATATTGTATTATTTTGTTTGCTTCTTATCTCTTAAGAGACAACAACAAATATTTCCATTGTATTGCTTCCTTTCGTTACTTTATAAAATAAATAAGCTATATATGGTTCATGAATATGTTCCTTCTAATTTTTATTTTCAGAAAGAATTGTTGCTGCATAATATTTAGAGAAGGTTGTGTAAATTATGGATGAATTAATTTTATAATTTCAGAAATGATGTTTAATAGAGAAGAGGGGGGGGGGTATGGAATAGTCATAGAATATGGAATACCTAAGATTTAGCTCTGTCTCTCTCGTGCAGCCATCACATGGAAATACCCAGGTTTAAAGAAATCCCCTCTTCACCATTAACACCTCATTTGCATAAATTATAGATTGTGCTGCAAATGATTTTGTGAGTTAATCTTTAAAACCAGTAGGGTTGTTTTAAGAAAAATATAAATGGTAGTCCATAATACATATACTCCCTTCTCTATATATAGGCAAAGCATTTAGGTATTATATTTGAAATTAATTATTGCCACAATAAGCATTGTTTCTTCTAGTAAAATGGAAGAGAATAATTTTTAAAATTGGTCTTAGATTAAGGTCCTTGAAAAGTTTGTTGAGGTCCTTAAAAAGTTCTTGAAAGTCCTTGAATTTCAATCTCATCATAGAGTGGGAACCCTGCTCTTTCATTTTCATTTGGATAAGCTTGTTAGTAAGTTGATCAAAAGCTAAATCATAATATCTGACCTTAACTGTTTGTTCCTTTAGTTGGGAAGATTTCTAGATCGGTAACTTTGCCTAATTAATAACAAAGCTCTGATGGCTTCTGGGTAGTGACTCTCGGGTAACTAATGAAAAAAAAAAGAAAAACAGTACGTAAGGTTATGAAGTTCAAAAGTATAGCTTATAGCTACTCCTGGGCAAACCTCTATATTCCTTTATTAATCTTTTTTAGTTTAAAATGCTTGGCGATTGTAGTTGGCATGGGTAGGTACTGATACGGAAATATACCCCATATTTTTACTGTTTTTTTATAAACTTCTACCAGATCCTCGCTGAGTCTGCAATTCTTTTTATATTGACATAATCCAAATAATATTCTTTTCATCCTACCCCTCTACTGATTTGTTAATTTCTTGCTACTATGTCAAATTCTGTGGCTATGATAGTTTTAAAATATCAAATAATTGCTTATTCCATAATTGTTTTGCATATAAGAGTTATAATCAAATATTTCTTGATCTAAAGTAAGTTTAATTTTTTTTCCTGTCTTTCCTTGTAAATGGGAAGTGTTTTTATGAGTACAGATATTGCTTGGAAACCAAATTTTTTTGTTTGATTTAAAAATTTTTTGAGAATATGAATCTTGATGTTCGATGTTAAAATCTCTTGAATACAAATCTCGATGTTTGAATTTGAATACGAATTCCGATGTTTAATTTTCAAGTTACTTGAAAACTAATCATAAGTAGCTTTTAAATCGCGTAAATGCCAAATGTGATATTTGATATGAAATCTTGAAAATACAAAACAGAATCTTAAAACTCGTATGAATAACAATGTGTGGTTTTATATCATACGTGAATTGAATTTTTAGTCTTGTTTACGTATGAAACTGTAGAAGGAAACAAAAAGCATAAAGACATCTTTTTGTAAAAAAAAGCTTAAAACATATTTTCTTTGGGAATTCGAAAAATACTCACTTTCTTTGAAAAGGTGGATTTTGTATTAGATTGAAAATAGTGGAAAAAACTTATTCCTGATACCAGCATATTTAAAAGTTAAATCTTCTCTCGTAATTGCGTTAAAACTGCACGAAGCAGAGAAAAGTTTTCATATCACTCTTGGCCTGATTGACCTGCTTGTTAGAATAAGGGAGGTTTAGCTATTTATTTTCTTTCTTTTTTAGCTGTACTAAAAAATGTTACATGATGGTGGCAAATTTTCTAACGGCATTCCCGTGTTCATTTATATTATAAATTCCTGAACCATTGGAAAGAAATTCTTTCATTTCTGGTTACGAGGAGTTAAAATAAGTCATATACGGATTATAGAATTAGGCTCAAGATTCTCTCGACTTTCTAAGCTTTAGAAGAAATTAGAATTCTAAATTTTATTCTCTTTGATCATGATTTGTATGTAAAACTTAATGGTCTTTTGGACTCTCAGTCTATACACATTTTTAGAAAAACTAAATATGTAAATAGTTAAAATGTTTTCTTTTTGTGCAAAATATTTTCACATGCTTCTATTTCTTTCTTTTTTCATGATTTGAGTTGGTATATATTTTCAGACTAATTGTTTTTTCCCCATTCTCATGCTTGAAGAATATTAAGTAGAAAGGCTGTTACTAAACAAATGGCTGTAATGAAACCTGGCTGGCTCATGTAAATGGGTGAAAAAAGACTGATCTCATTTTTCCCAGAATCTCATTATTTGGATTCAACTCTCCACAATCTCATTTTTAATAAAAATCTTGTTTAATAGTACAAATTGAAATTTCTGGGAAACCCCTAATTGTTTTGACCTTCCTTTCAAAAAGTACAAAAACTACTAAAAAATTATTTGAAAATTTTTAAGATATTTAATTCAAACTTTTTTCATCTTGCCAAATAGGATTTGCTACAAAATTAAGAAATTCTTTTTTTGAAAAATTTTTCCGTGGATGCGCAGCATAAAAAAACTACCTTAAATGCTTATGCCTTGTGCATTTTTTTAAAAAAACCACAAAAGTTTTTTAAAAGAACTTTAAATAAATAAGTTTGTAATTAATTTGAAATTGTTCCAAAATATTGTTTGATTCCATTGAATAACTTATTAAGTTATATTTAAAAAATGTAAGGGTTAAAAAAAAGTTTATATAAATGTTCATATCTCCATAAATATTTACTCTTAAGTTTATGAAACTTTAAACAGCTATTAAAAATAAGGACTAAAGTAATCAATACAAGTTTATTGTTTGATTTTCTTGTGTAGCGTATTCAAAAATATTTGTTTTCTTTTGCAATTTATTGTCAGTCTCTCATGAATTAAAAGTCGCATGAACTAAACATCTCTTAAGTTATATAATAAATTCTAAGTGTTTCTTGAGAAATTTAAAAAAAAATGTCAAAAACGCAAAAGTGTCTCTTTCGTTATTCTAGAATAGTGTATATATACATGTATGTTATATTATAATTATTAATATTTGCTATGGAAATAATATACAGGGTGTTTATAAAGTCCCGGACCCATTTTGATGTTTAATAACTCATAAAATAATAAAGGTAGATTAAAATTAATAACATAAATGGTTAGATAGACTCAAAAAGTTTCATGACCCTTGTCAATGAACTTCCACGTGTGCTCTCTTCGTCGCACGGAGGATATAAAGTCTATAGTCAATTTCACGCCAGGTAGCGGCAAGGATGTCTGCATCCACAGAGACTATTGCGGTTGTAATTCTGGCTTTTAGGTCATCAATGTTCGACACAATCCTCCTGTAAACATCGTCCTTTATAAATCCCCAAAGAAAAAAGTCCAGCGGCGTTATATCAAGTGATCTGGGTGGCCAATGAATTGGGCCTCCTCGCCCAATTCATCTTCCTGAAAAAAGGTCATTCAAAGAACTACGAACGATGATACCCCAATGAGGTGGTGCTCCATCTTGTTGCAAGAAGACATGTGGCTGAAGCCCTTCTAGTTGTGGAAATACGAAGTTTTCCAACATGTCTAAATATACGACTGATTAGACCGTCTTTTCTGTAAAAAAGAAAGGCCCAATGACTCGGTCGTACATTAGTCCACACCACACATTAACCTTTGGGGAATCCCTTTGTGTCTCACGGTATTCATGGGGGTTTTCAGATTCCCATATGCGCACATTATGGCGATTAACAATGGCAGAAACATGAAAGCTTGCCGCTACCTGGCGTAAAATTGACTATCGACTTGATATTCTCCGTGCGACGAAGGGGGCACACGTGGAAGTTCATTGACAAGGGTCATGAAACTTTTTCAGTCTATCTAACCATTTATGTTATTAATTTTAATCTGTCTTTATTATTTTATGAGTTATTAAACATCAAAATGGGTCCGGGACTTTATAAACACCCTGTATATTCCAATCAGTTATAAATGATAAACTAATATATCTGTAAATAAATAAACATCAGTTAATAGTATTTACCAGGTTTTCCTCTTTTCTCCATGTTTTTTACCAGTTTATGGCAAAAACCTAGTTTTTGCCATGTCCTGGTAAAAACCCAATTCTGCTATCTTTACATAAATAAAGGAGATAAAGTTTGAATTGTGCTGGATCTAAACTTCTCTTAAGTCATAAAATAATCCTTTAAGCGCATTTTGAGAAGTTTAAAAAAATGTCAAAAACTCAAAGTGTCTCTTCCATTATTGTAGAGTAGTGTATATGTATATCAACAAGTAATAGACCATTGGACACATGATATGATGTATGTTATCACCTAAATTGTAATTGTAAAACTAATTATTCGCATAACCAGGTGAGGCAAATCTTCTGACTATTAAAAACTTAGAAAATTGATATATCTATTAGCTTTCAATGTGAGCCAATAATCATAAATTAAAATCACCTTTACAAATTACATTATTTTAATATATCATTGTATACCATAACTTTATTACAGCTGTATTTATATACAGAAAATAACTGAATAGCCGGAAAGTTTAAATAAGCAGAATTATGTAAATTTCAAAAAAAATAATAATAATTTTGATATATTTTTTTTTTATAAGAAATTAATTGTATCATTTAAGAATATACAGTGGTGATAAGGGTATTTGAATGTCCTAGGTTTTAAGGAGCTATGCATTTCATAGTCTTGAGACCAGCCAGAGATTAATACAGCATGGTATCCAGAAATTAATGCAGCATGGTTTTCATCTCATATTCAGAAAAATGGAAAAAACTTTGCGAACTTTCCCGCCATTTTAAGTTAGAATGTGTAGGGCATCAGAAGATGCGTACATGGAAAGATTGGGAAGGTTTTTTTCTCCTTGTGCAGGGAAAGAAAGCTCCAATCTCTTTATTAATCCTAAAGATCTTTAGGTCACGCAGTGGGCCAGCTTCCAAGGTTTCGTGGCCAAAATTAGTATTTCGATAAAAAAAATTTCAAAATTTGGGGTTTTTTTATTTAGGGTTTTCATGTACAGGTAAATTGAATTCATAGTTGAAATTTTGAAATACACTAAAAATACCAATAAAAAAATAAAAAACAAGATGGCAACTGAAATATGGCGAGCAAAAAAAAAACAAACTTTTTTTATGTGTATATAGTACGTTTAAATAATTAAATATAGTAAGGAAAATATAATAATTTTTGTAATTTTATATTAAAAATGAAAAGCAAATTATATTTCCGAAGTAATATTACAAAATAACGCGAAAACATGAAAAAAAACGTAATTTTTGTTTTTCGGTATATTTAGTCCACCTTTTGCAAAATGGGCAGGTTTTTTCGAAAGAAGAAATATCAAAGAAGACGACAAAAAAAAGTTTAGCTAATTACCTTGTGGAACTTTTTGGAGATAAGTTTCGAAAGTGACTCAAACATTGTAAGATGACAAATGATAAGATATAAACAGTAAGTTTGTCAAGTGTATTAACCAATCCAACAAATTGAAAAATTGTATACTATAATTTCAGACTAATTACTCTGATAAAAATGTAACAGAAAGGTGAAATTCCTATATATATTTCTGAAATATAAATTTAAAAATTTTTTTTAAACTTATTTTTCACTACATTATACTCTCGTCGGTTCAAAAAGTAAATTATAATGTTTGGAATGATTATGAATACTTAATTTGGGCGATATTAAAGCTGCCTAAACTTATTTTAGTTGAAACTTAATTTTTGACTTTTGGCCAAAGATCATGGTCTTCTGGCTCACTGTGGGTTGGGAAGGGTTGGGGAAGAGACATATTCTTTATTTTCTCTTGTGTAACAGAAAGTATTAGTGATTCTCCAATTGGCTGACGTCAATCAAACGAAGAACCACCTAAAATCTTAAGAAATTAGTTAAAAAAAATCAGTGATTTTTTGAAAAAGTACTTAAATTTAAATTTTTATAAAATGTTTAAATCATTTTCAAAGCAAGCTGAATACTTAATTGATTACACACATTCCAGCTAATTCATGATTAAATAAAGTTAACTGAGAATTAATGATAGTTAAAATCCCCTGATGTCACTTTAAATCGATAATACACGTAACACCAAGCTCAGCAACTGAATGCCAAAAAAAAAAAAATCTTAAGACGGTAGAAAAAACAAAAACCTGGTAGAAACTCTATTAGGCTGAATTGTCAGAACGCAATCTAAACTAGGTAGTTTAAACCACAGTTCCTCGGTGTACGTAAACCCGGTCTAAACAAAAAACTAGGCTTCATTGCTCAAACGTGGTTTTGCCGAGGTTTAAGGAGACTGGAGCAAGACCAAGCTTATCGGATGTATTTGCACCAAAATTTTGCCTG
This sequence comes from Parasteatoda tepidariorum, assembly GCF_982258835.1. Taxonomy (NCBI): domain Eukaryota; kingdom Metazoa; phylum Arthropoda; class Arachnida; order Araneae; family Theridiidae; genus Parasteatoda; species Parasteatoda tepidariorum. The sequence continues at coordinate 18,340,975 of NC_141765.1, forward strand.
GTTGATAAATTCACCCAATCAGGTGGAAGGAATCGCATCTGTCACTATTTGGAAAAGTCTTGGAATGTTTTGTTTACATTTCGTAGATACGATTTAGGTCTGAAAATAAAGTTAGTTATGTAGGAATCATTGCATAATTAATTAAGAAATATTTTTTTATGAAATAGGATTCGGTTTTATTAAATGTTGGGTGTTTGCAAAAAAAGTTATTTTGCAGAACATTATATTTTAAATATTGAGCAATGAACACCAGCCTATATTCCATTGTAAACGAAATAATGCTTATCTGACTTATTTTAGAAAGAAAATTTTAAGAAATAATGGATTTTTAAATAAAAACTTTGCATGGCAAATAAAAATCTGAATAAAAAAGTTCTTTTTAAATAAAACTGATGTATAATAACATGTATGCTTGTTTTTATTACTTTATTTCTCTACCTATGATGTATTTTTGTGTTAAACAAAAATACATTTAATAATATAATCTTATTTTTTTTCATTCTATATAAATGAAAATTAGTGAAAAATAATTTTTCTATCATGCATGGAACTTTTTATTGCTATGACTGATTTTACTATGATTTTTGTTAGAACTTAACAGTTACCAATTAATCAATTAAGTGAAGGTAAGTAATATAGACCTGATCAACATTGGTATACCGGACATAAAAACTTGTTAATAAAATTGGTCTCAAAATAAAATTTCTTAAATAAAATGTACTAATAATTAAGTTTTTGCACTAAATATATAAAGTTAAATTTTTATAAGCCAAACACACATTCTTAGAACCTCATTTTAGTATATTTGTTGATCACATATCTTTATAAATAATTTTTGTCCTCTGTAGAGGGGATGGCTCTCCTGATTCGGTAGCCTGATGTCCTGCATACGAAGTCTAGCACTTCACAGTAAAACAGTTTTATGAGGACTGATACAGCACACCCTCAGTCCCTACGCTGGCTGATCAAAGTGGTTACTCACCCACTTACTGACTGCAGCCAGTGGTGCTTGACTTTAGTATTCTACTGGTAACTGTGTCTTTACGGTCAGTCCAATGCGGGACTAATAGAGATGAAGAAATAAGCTCAAGAGTGTTAAATTTGTGTTATGGAAAAATTCTATTGTATAAGATTTTATTCTTGCGATTCAAGGGCATGCACATTCTAGAAAATTTACTTAAAAGCATAATTGGAAACTATTAATAAAAGAGGAAAATCATTTGTATTTATTTAAAATTGACTTAAGTAAGCTTTTGTGAATTTAAAAAGCTTTTTTTTTTTTTTTTCAAACAGCACTTTTTATTACTCACATGCTTAATAACTTCTTAAACTTTTTCTCAGGCTTACGAACTTGATTTTTTTAACTTGTAATATATAACACATAAGATGTTATATACTATATACATACTTTTTATATGGCCCAGATTTTTTTATTTTTAAAATTGCATTATAGTTTTTAATAAAACAATAAAACATAAGCATTTTTTGTTCAAAAATTTTTTTTTGTACGAATAATATTTTTACTGTTACATAAACCAACATGAATAATAATAGTATGGCTTTTAATTTTTAATTCCATGGAATGAAGTTATTAAGCCAACCAATGTCACATGTCTGTTGTCTTTTATCATAGACTACATACACAAAGTTAGTTTCTCATATTTTTTGATTAAATAAATCTCAGAAATGTAGAATATTAAAAACATGAGCATGTCTTCATTTATTAGGGAATCAATAAAATTATACTTAGTTAAAACAAGCTGTCTTCAAAGAATCATGTTGTGGTGTTCACATGCTCAGTTGCAAAAGTATAGAAAAATTGCAATTTTAAAATTCATTTGGCACTTTAGTAATTTTAATTGGCCTGATAGATCATGTTGCGGAAATATACCTGAATTGTGTTAGTTCATTTAATAGTCTATTTTTCCTTAATAGACAACTGCTTTCTGCCACTCTTACAGGGCAAGAACCACTCGTTTCCATAGCATTAAAAGTTTATCTCTTGGTTATTGACAATGTACACAGGAAAAAATTTTAATGCAACTTATTTGTCAGACTTAGTTCATAGTGCCAAGACGAACCAGTTTTCAACATCTGAAATGACTTTCAGTCAATTAAATTAAAAAATGGAAATGTGATTTAACAAAGCTCAAAAAGCAGTCCAAAGAAAAATTTTGGTATGGCATAAACAAAAAATTATTGCTATCTCATATTGCGGTAATGAAAAATTCTTTTTCATCTAGTCTATTTAAGCTGTGGTGCTAGAGACATGTAAATAGAAATTAAAGAACATTGTATTAAGTTAGTCTATTCAAGTAAATATCTGTGCACTTAGTGTTACAAAAACATAAATATAGTCTTTAACCAGGGTTGGCAGGTTTTTGACATGTGACAGTTTTTGACAGTTTAAACCATGGTTTAAACCGTCACGTCAAAAACCTCATTGTCAAAAATGTCGAAAATGTCAAAAACCTATATTCATATGTGAAATTTAATTAATACATAAAATTTATATATTTTTTATAAAGGATAGTGTTTCTAAATATGTTCTAGAAAAAATAAATTTAAAATTTTGAAGAAACACTTATATTTTGAATAGTAACCAAAATCTTGTACTTTTGAAAGCTCACATCTTATGTAATATTATGTATTCATTTTCATGTGTTATTGAAAATCTGCAGTGATATTATTAAGAAATTTATTTATAACCAAATTTAGTGTATAGTATAGATTATACTAAAAATTAGACATTTTTAAAGATAAACATTAGCAGTTTTGTACATTAGACATCTTTTAAAGAAAAATCTTTTTAATATTCTTTTAAATCTTCTTAATAATCTTTTTAACATAAGACAATACAAATTTAAGTGCTTTCTGTTAAATACACAGAGTAGTTAGTGTTGATTTACAGTATATTCAGCCTATTCATTTACTATGCTGAAAATTTAGTTTATCCAAATACTTGTGAATTTCATTTTGCTGAATACTATATACATAGTTTTGTTGAATATCTAAATATTCAGCTGTTGAATAATTACTTCTTGCTTTCAAGATATGCATTATTTGTATTCTTAATACAAGTGGGGGAAAAAATTAAGAGGTAAAAATTGTTTTAAAATGATAAGTGTAATAATTATAAATAAATATAATAAACAATATGAATTATATTTATCATTATTCACAATATAACTACTTTTAAATTCAAATTAACATACTGGATAATAAGGATATTCGGTATAACATTAAAATTTTTTTTCATACACTTGTATCAAGTTTGTATTTATACAACATAACTTGTAAGTTCCTTATAAATATTAGTTATATGTTCCTTATATGTCAAAAATGCATAGTAATAAACTTTTAATTTTCTTAAGTATCAAAAAAAAATTTTTTTTTTCAGAATATAAATATTTAAAAAAATTTTGTGCAAAATTTTTCTGCACATGCATTTGAATATAAATTTCTGAGATTTTAAATCTGTTATTTTACCTTAATTTTAATTAAAAAATATTTTAAAACCTGCTGATTACCTATAGTATAATTAAATTTCAATATAATGCATGGCAACTGTTGGTAGTTTTAAAGTTTATATATTTTTTTGGCAAACTTTAGTTTTTGACATTTTTGACGGGTTTTTGACGGTTTAAACCAGTATTATACCCTTGTCATGTCAAAAACCACTTTTTGACGTCAAAAACCCAACCCTGTCTTTAACAAATTAATTTTCGCTTATATTTTTCTTATAATTTTGTTGAAATAAATGCTTTGACCAATTACCACTAAAACCCACCATTAACAAAATAAGGTGAAAAGTGGCTGTGAAATTTTTTTTTCTAAATTAAGTTTTAAGAACAGTTTTTTTTCCAACTTTCACCCCGGGTAACTAGCATTTATGTACTTAAAATTTATAAAAATGAGAATTATAACATGCACAGTAACCTTTATTCATGGCATGAAGTTGTTATTCTCTGATTTAGAATAAGTGATGTTTTTTTTTTAATACTTAAGAAAAATGGAGCAAACAAATCAAAAAAGATAATTTAATGTTTGCGCTTTAAAATTCTGTTGACTGCTACTAAAAAACATATGTTAAGAGGTAAGAAATTTTATAAATAAATGAAACTTCCCTCTTTAAACAAATATAAATAATATAATCAATGTTTGAAACTATCAAATAAAGTAAATACCGTCATGTGGGGCTACTTTGTGCAAATTCGAATTTGGCACTTTTCAAGTGCTGCTATTCAGTATTATGTTTCTTTCACAATAAAAATGTGTGGAATTTGAAGACAGAAGTCTCCTCTATTACTACAAACATTTTTTCGAATTTTAAAACAATCTCGGAGTGTGTTTTGTTTATTCAATGTCAACAACTTTCCGAGAACGTCGGACGTCGAAAAGTGTGCGTGGAAACTTTAGCTGTGAAATGCAAAGACGTTAACGACAGAAGAATTGTCAGACGTTATAAAAAAAATACCCGGAACGAGAAATTATCGTGATTACACTTTAGAAAAGCTGCAACAATGTTTGCAAGCAGTTGCTGGTGGTAAGTCGATTGCAGAAGCTTCTCGGAAGTAAAAAATCCACAGAAATACTATCTCTAATAAAATTCACAGGAATCACGTGAAAAGTGCTGGTAAACTATTATTTTTCTTCTACAAAGATTTTTCTAATGAATTAATCAAACGATTTAACACATAAAAATATATTTCATAGGACATCAGGTGATTTTCACAGAAACTGAAGAGCAAGTTCTGTCATGTTCATTCAAGCATGTTATGTTCAAATTTATCAATATTATAAATGTTAATGAATATGTAATAATTATTATTTTTTAAATTTCATCCATTTCAATGTTCAAAAATGTATATGGTTTCCTTTTGTTTAAACTCAAATGTTTTGAAATAAACATTCTTTTTAAGAAAAAATTCTTTATAAAAAATGGTATATTAACGCTGAAAATTATTATCAAACTAATATCTTTACATATCTTGATGTATTTGTTATTAAAAATGTCAACAATTAACTTTTTTAACAATTTTATATCAATATTTTACTAAAAACCTGATTATTAAACTGAATTCCTATCGCTGCCCAAAGTAGCCCCACTTGGGGGCTATTTTGTGCAAGGTGTTTTGACTTATTATTTGTTAATATTACATACAAATAATGCCAATATTGATCAAATTCACTCGTCGGAGTCCAGTTATGAGTATAATATTGATAAATTTTACTAAAGTTTGAATTAACATAGTTTTTTACATGTCAAAGTTCAAAAACTGCGAAATCCTGCACAAAGTAGCCCCACATGACGGTAGTAATAAATATTGTCAACATGTAAAGAATCAAATACTTTTTATTAACAATAGCACTATTTTAAGATCAGTAGTTGGTCTCTTCAAACATTCATGATTTTTAATTTCAAAATTTTTTTTAAACTTCATTTAATACTTAAATTTACTTTCGTATCCCTCGCATTTTATTATTCCGAAAAGGTCTATCCCCTGAGTGGCTGAATATAATATACACAATCAAGAATCGGAATAAAAGCCCCATTCAGCAAGTGAGATATTTAATTACCTCAATATTTATTTTCAAGAAAACAAAAATTACTGATTGGTATACTGTCAATTCAGAACAAATCTTGGAGATCCAAAAGATGCATTCTTTCATAAGATTTTATAAACACTTTAAATGAGACAGAAAAAAATATACGATATTCACACAAAATTATACTATGATTTCTCAATAATATGCACGTATTTATATTTTAAAACAATACAGAACTAAACATCTACGAAAGCGAGATAGTCGTTCTCCGATTGTAAGTAGACGATCGAGGTTTAAAACTCGTCTGCCTGGTTTAAACCTACCTCAGACTAGGTTTAACTTACAAGGGAAACTAGGGAAGTGTGACTCGCCCAGGGCTCGAAAAACAGCCCGTCCTCGGCGGTCAAAAATTCCCCGCGGACAACGAATTTCTCGAATCCGACGTCCGCGCGGACGGCCATTTTCCCGTTAATGTTCGTGATACATTTTCAATTTTTGTTATCTTATAAGAGTCTACCGCCTCAGTTCTAAAATGACCCTCTAATCTAGAAATACAGCAACATACTGCAGAGGTTGAAAGGGCTTTTCAGCAATAAACTTACTAAAAAACACATTACGTACTGGTCTTAAACAAGAAGCGTTAAGCGCAATTATGAGCATCTACCTAAATGGAAAACCTCTTTCAGATTTCAGTGCAGAAACCTCTATAAATCATAGACTTGATTGTGGAACTGGCAAACGTCATATTTTATTCATTTAAAAAAACGCAGCACCCTCGGATAAATTGACATTCCGGTTAACTTGACCTTTGTCATTTAAATTATTTCATAAAAGAAATAAATTATTTCACAAAAGAAATACTATGTCACTATTAGTAACCTAGTATTTCTTTTATTACTGTATAATGTAATCCTAGTAACTACTAATTCATTGTGCAATTTATATAAATGTTTGTAATAAATAAGAGAAAATTACATTTTTATTTATTTAGAAGCTACGGGTTAGTTTCAAAGGAGGACGGGTACAATGTTGGACATGCCGTCCTCGGGGACGGGTAAAATTTCTGAGTTTTTTCGAGCCCTGGACTCGCCAATTTTGAAATAAACGAGTGGGATGTATGCCTTATGAGGAATTATTTTAGGGGGCAACATTCGTTTCGGCCCATAGAAGGTCCTGTGAGAGATAAAAAATGATTCAATATGTAGAAAAATCGGTATTTTATTACTTCAATGCAGACTATTAGTTATTGTAATTGTCTCATACTCCAAATAAATTTGTTAATCAATTATTAATTAATTGCTAATTACAAATTAATTATTAATTAATTAATTGATTTGCAATTACATACTCCAATTAATTTGGTAAATATTTTGGAAAAAAAATTTTAAAAAATTTGATGTCAATTTTTTTTTAAAAATTAACCTAACAGGTTTTTCTGAAAAACTACAGATATATAAAATTCTCGAAATCAATTTTGACAATAAATATGCATTACATACATAGTACGTGGAAGTACCATAAAATTAATTGGAGTATGAGATAATTACAATAACTAATAGTCTGCATTGAAGTAATAAAATACCGATTTTTCTATATATTGAATTATTTTTTATCTCTCACAGGACCTTCTATGGGCCGAAACAAATGTTGTCCCCTAAAATAATTTATCATAAGGCATAGGGTAAACCAACCAGTGAAGGAACACTACCCAGTGAAGGAACATTTCATATATATTGATTAAAAATAAGAATTTGAAAGTTTTTTGTTAGATTGATTGGTAACAATAGCTTACTGCCAAATAATAGGAAGTCATCTAGCAATGTTTTGGATTACCTGGTCAAATAGACTTCTCTGGATAAATTTTTGAATTTGTTATTATCTCTGCAACACTTTGTTTCTTTGAAAAAATTATAAGGCGAGAGTTCGTATTTATATGTTTGAAGTGGAATTAATTGCATGTAATAGTCTTATTTTTCTCACTGTGAAAAAGAGAATTCAAAATATAGTTATTGAAGTTACGTTTTATTTTTTTAAAGCACCATACCATAATCAAGTACTGAGATAAGGGGGTGTTTATTCACTGGATCACCAAACGATGAAAAACCAGTGAAGGAACAACTGTTCCTTTACTGGGTTTTTTCCCAATTAATGAAAATAAAATAAATTTTTGAATTTTCTTGTACTTTTAGTCACATTATACATCAAAATTCTGTTTAAAAGAGAAAAAATAACTTCTAACCAGTGAAGGAACAGGCATGTTCCTTCACTAGACCACCAAACGATGGAAAACCAGTGAAGGAACAAGTGTTTCTTTATTAGGTTCTTTTCCCAGTTAATGAAAATAAAATAAATTTTTTAATTTTCTTGTACTTTTAGTCATATTATACATTAAAATTCTGTTTCAAAGACAAAAAACAACTTCTAACCAGTGAAGAAACAGGCATGTTCCTTCACTGGTAATACTTCCCGTGAATGAACGTGATATGATTTTACATGACTCTAGGATAAGAACTTCTGCTATATAGAGGACAACCGAAATTTCGTTAAAAATTGTATGAATAATTTCTGAAATAATTTCAGTTCACAATGCTAATTTAATCGCTTAATTTACGAAAAAATTATAATTTATATTTATTAATGGGGTGTGTAGTTGCAGCAAATGTTAGGCAACTTAATAAACTATGTTTACAAATCGAAAGCTAATTAAATGTAATCATAAAAATTTGAATAGAACATTTTTTCGCTGGCTTTTGCACCAAGAACTGATAATAAATTATCATTATAGGATAGCAACGTGATTGTATAATTTATAAAAACTACTTTACTATGTTAGATTTTAGAAGCAAGCTCCTCAACACAAAAAAGAGCTAAACAGAAACGATACTCAATTTCTTCAGAAGCTTGAGAGGGAAATCCCTCAAGATTTGTTGCAAATTTTTAACGCAGCATTGACTGAAGAGTCTAATATCGAAAATGTCCAAGAGCCTGTACTTTTTTCAATATGGAAGAAGTACGTATTAAAAGAATACCACTTGGTTAAGTCAAACTTAGGAACTGAAGCTAGTATTGATATTGAATGCATCTTAGATATCGAATTTGAAATGAGTCCTCATGCTGATCCTCTCTTAGTTGAAAAAAGAAATTATTCTATAAGTAAAATCAGTACTTCTAAAGATCCTCTAAATACAAGTCAACAAGAGATGTATTTTCCTCAAACTTCAAGACACCTTTCCCCCGTCTATTTTCGAGAAAGGCATTGTAGAAATGTTGCTGAAAAATCAAAAGAAGTTTGGAAGAACCATTTACATTGGCCAAATATTGATGATAAAAAGAAAGGTCAAATAAGAAGAAAAATTAATAAATTACCTTTTGCGCTAACTTCAGAGAAATGGCAAAAATTTCAAGAGGCTGACAGATCTAAAAAAATGTTAAAACAAGAGAATATGGAGAAGAAAAAGAAAGAAAAAATACTTACAAAGGAAAAAAAGCTTCAAGAAATAAAAGGAAAAAGAGTAAACAAAAAGGTGATAAAATAATAATGATAATAAACAGCATCGGATGACACAATGATTTAGATTTGACTGTCAAATTATAAGAAAAATGATTTTTTAAAATTTATTTTGTATTTAACATCAGTTTAATTTCTAGTTCATGATTACAGAATAAAGTTAGCATTTTAGAAGTACTTGTATGTTATAATTTCATAGATAGTCTTGTTTTTATATATTTGTATGGCTAATGAATTCATAAAGAGCATTAAATTATAACCAAAATTAAGTGTTCCTTCACTGGGCAATTTTGTGTTCCTTCACTGGTAAGAGCTGTTCCTTCACTGGGTCTTCTTACTACTTGTTATTTGAACCTCCAAAACTTTAAAACAATATTATGTAAGTTCTCTACAATTTTTTTACATAATTTGCAATTAGTAACAAATATGTTGACACTGTCATTTAACTAAAATTACGAATTTTGAAATTAATATGATTTTTTAAGAGGCAAGCGAAGCTTAAGTGTTCCTTCACTGGTTAGTTTACCCTACATCCCACTAGTTTATTTCAAAATTGGCGAGTCACACTTCCCTAGTTTCCCTTGTTAGACAAGGCTGAACTAGATCTTAAGAACCGCGTTTTTCCTTAAACTTCGTTTCTGCAATGCAGCTTGGTTTAACTTCGCGGTTTAGACCAGGTTTAAAGTTAAACTTCGTTCTGACAATGACAAATGCAATGACATAATCGATGGGAAAATGCAAACTGTGTAAAGTAGAGAAGAAAATTTACCTCAAATCAATCTCACCTACATTGATTGAGGGGTAGAATGGAGAAATTTCCAAAGAAGAAATCAACATCTAGTAAGCAAAAGTAAAAAAACAAGATTAGATTAAAAAACATTTTTCGTTTCTTGCCTCAATTCTGATGAGGAAATACTTTGCTCATGCATATCAGCGAACAGGAAGTTTTACAGAAATTATAAAAAAAAAAATAATTCACTATACTATAATTTACTGTATGAACATTAGGGTAAAAAGTATGACATGAAAATACAAATTTTAAAATGGGGTATTAAAAGAGCAAAAATAAAAAAAATTATTAGAAATTCAATATTAAAATATATATATAAAAATAGTTGGGCTGCATTAAATAATTTTTTAGCGATCCAGATATAGCGGATATTGATAATCCCCTATATTCTGAATAATTGCACCAAACTGAAGTTCAATTGGTGACAGACTGAGACTGGCATTCCATTTTTTGATGGTGTGATTATCTTTTCTTTTTAGATGATTACTACATTACTTGGATCATTATCTGGTTGTCATTACAGTGCCCCCTGCTTAATAATGTTCATTAGCAGGGGGTAATTCAATTGGTAAAAGAGAATGAATGTACTTTTATGTTACAAATACTATTTACTTGAACTTTTTTGTATGAATATACTTTGCATGTTTCATATTTAACATAATTTTTGAATTAACCTTTATAGATAGATTACCTACAAATGCAAAAATCACACCTTTAGAGTAGCTAATTCAAAAAAACACAAAAATCTTATCACACAACACAAAAATGTTCTTACAAAAATTGCGCTATTGGATTTTAAAATAAATGTGAATATGAATCACAATTTTTAGAAAATGCAAACTGCGATATTGAATTTTTAAATCACATTAATATGAATCACTGTGTATAATTTTTAAATAGCGTGAATATGAATCGCAATACATGGTTTTTAAATCAAGCAGAAATGCGAAAATCGAACTTTGATGTTACAAACACTTGAATACGAAGCACGTCATTGGATTTTCAAGCTTACATAAATTTGAATCGCGATATTGTGTTTTAAAAACGCGTAAGTACAAATTGCTGTATTAGATTTTTAAAACACTTGAATAGGAATTGCGATGTAATATTTTTAATAGTAAATGAATACAAAATATTTAATTCTAAATTGACAAAACATTCATTGAAAGAAGCGCGCTTAAAAGCAGCAGAATTTTCAAAAGAAAGAATAAATATAGCAATAAAGAAAACGAAGGAAGTAAAAATAAGAATATGATCACCGAAGCCGACGTCTTCTGGGGGTACCGGCCTCGGAAGCCATAAAACATTTTCTATTGAGAGAGAGGCAAAATTAAATGCCCAAAGTAACTCTCCAGTACTCCGAAGATTTTGTGTAAGTCCAGGAAAAAATACATGAAATACATAAAACTAATTCAGAAAGAAATTCAAGCAAAAACTTGAGAAAATAAAAACTCACATTAAACCGGTCAAACAGCGATTTCACAAGCAAACTAAACGCAAAGGAAACATTTAAAACAAAAGAAATCAACGTCCTTTATTAAAATGCGCAGATTGAAAAAAAGAAGATTACGTAACAAATTAATATAATGCTTAGCTAGGGCTGCTCAGCTAAGATTTGAATCGCCCCCTGTTAAAAAAAAATAAACTTGTATTCTTCAATCATTTTCTTAATCAAAAAATTAACATTACAAAAGTTAAAAGGAAAATCATTATTACTCAAATTATTCAAAAAATAATTCACAGCCTCCTGAAAACTCTCTTTATTTCAATCTGCTCATTTTAATAGAGGTCGTTATATTTTTTTGTTTTAAGTGTTTAGTTTGCTTGTGAAATCGCTGTTTGACCGGTTTAATGTGAGTTTTTATTTTCTCAAGTTTTTGTTTGAATTTCTTTCTGAATTGGTTTTATGTATTTCATGTATTTTTTCCTGGACTTATACAAAACCTTCGGGGTACTGAGAGAGTTACTTTTGGCATTTAATTTTGCCCCTCTCTCAATAGAAAAGGTTTTGTTTTATGGCTTCCGAGGCCGGTACCCCCTGAAGTCGTCGGTTTCGGTGGTCATATTTTTATTTCCTTCGTTTTCTTTATTGCTGTAGTAATATTTTTAAATCGCATGATACGAATCAATATACATAGCTTTTAAATCAGTTAAGTACGAAAATCACTGTTTGCTATTAAAATTTGCTGAATAAGAGTCGCTATATTAGCAGATTTCAGCGCAGTTCAAATATTAAAAAAATCCGTCAAACTAATAGAAGTGTCAAATTAGTGAAATAATCACATAAGACGTAATTCTTCACGTAATTGGCGAAAGAAAGTATGTAAACATCTCGTTAACGGGATTTAGCAAAAGCTTCAAAATGTTGTCGGATTATAAGTTTTTGTTTCGCGGAAGTCTGCGAACCAATAGTCTTGAGATACGTGGAATACTGCATTATTCGGGCAAAGATCAGAAGCCCTGCTTCTAGTTTCCAGACCTGAAAGAATGATGCGGTACCCCAGAGTATAATCACCCCTGTACCCCTTAACAATTAAAAGATGTTTGTATTCAGGATGACCACTTTTTTGTGTATATCACATTGTATTAGTAATAAAAGAGAATTTCATTTTTTTATTCATATAAAATTGTTTAGAAAATAATTAACATCAGCTCCTTTTTTCTAAACTTAATAGAATAAACAAAATTGTAATAAAAATTTTAGTGATTCAATAGGAAAAAAAAGCAAGAAATATATATTTCATAAAACTTAATACTAATATTATTAATTCCATACAGCTAATTAATGATATATATATATATATATATATATATGCATGCACCGAAGAGCCATTACATTATGACCACCCTCCATCTATAACAATGGGCTCACCCTGGTTTTCATATTTTCTCGCTCAGGAACAATGTTTTCATGGGGCACATTAGGACCCATAATCCTCATAGAACAATCCCTGACGTCTGTAAGCTACTTGAACATAGTTGCAGACCAGGTTCACCCATTCATGGCAACAGTTTTTCCTGCGGGGGATGGTGTTTACCAACAGGATAATGCACCATGTCATAAGGGTCGAATCGTCGAGGAACATTCCAGTGACTTTCAAGTCATGTCTTGGCCCCCAAATTCACCTGACCTTAATCTAATAGAGCATTTGTGGTCCAACTTGGAAAACCAATTTCGTGCTGCCACGCTGCCCCCTCGCAATGTGAGGGAATGGTACCAGATACCTCAGACTACCTATCAGCACCTTGTGGAATCAATGCCACGGCAGGTGCTAGCAGTATTGAGGGCTAAAGGTGGTCCTACATGTTATTAGCAGGGTGGTCATAATGTAATGGCTCTTCGGTGTATAATGGTTAAATGAGAATAGTTTATTATTATATAATAGTCAAATATTATAAAATACTTGGAAAGGGTTTGGTTAATTTCAATTGAAGGCGTGAAATATTTTTCTACCTATTGTTTAAAAAAAAAAACCTAGCTTTAACCGAAAAAAAGGGTTCTCTGGTATTTTAACAAAAAAAAAAATTTTTTTTTCCAAGCCTGATTAAAACCATCTTTTGGAATGATTCAATTGTAGCGTTATACTGGGTTAAAAAACGCCTGGATTGGAAAAATTTTTGTGTCAGAGTAAAAGAAATAAATAGTCTGAATAGTGACTGCATTATCAGGGTTTCCATGACCTGGAAAAAATAAATGAGTGGTAGCTAATATTTTTCAAGGCTATGGAAAAATACTTAAATTTGGCCATTCAAAATTATTCCAGAGGTTATTTTTGCACCTATATATATCAGCTACCACCCACCTGCCCCCCCCCCCCCAAAAAAAAAATCCGGGTGTTTTTATTTTAGATTAATTTTTTTATTTTTAAAAACCTCAATAAAATGCATATTTAAGGATTTTTTAAGAAATGACAAAAAAATAGTTGGTTTTCCAACTTTTTTTTCTTGTTTTTACTACAGTTATTATTATAATTTCACACATTTCTAAATATTTTTCCAAAATTATTTTTATCATTTTTAAGCAAATAATCTTGACTACATGCAAAAAGTTGAGCAAAAATTTTAAATACATTTTTGAAATTTTTATTTTATGGAATTTTATAATATTTTAAAGAATAAAAAATATTTCAAGATAGGAATGAGTCACTTTTTATATTTGACCAAAATATTTTAGTCTCAATGATATCACAAAGTATTAATTTTATAAGAAATTCTCTAATTTACATTAATTAATGATATATCAACAAAGTAAAAGTAAAATAAATGTCACATATAGCTAAAAGTTCTGTAATAGTTAATAGTTCTTAATACTCAAAGACTTATTAAACAGTTCCAATCATACAGGATGTTAAATACTGCTTCACATACTTAGAGAAAAAAATTTTGATTTTAAGAGGAATAAAAACAGTGAGAACACTGGTGTGCAAAACTTAAGCAACAAGTGGTTTTTCGGCCACAGCTCCCCAACAAAGTATAAGATAGCCATGAAATTCAGTAGAAAGAGTATTTGTATGCAAATTTTAGAAATAAAACGTCGTAGGTGATGTAAGTGTACGTAAACCTTGTGGGTCGGCGCGCGCAGGTTAAAGCTGTGATAAAAGGATGAAGAGCACCGTAGTTAAAGAGATTCGCTGCAAGAGCAAGTGATTTGTTTTGTGAAACATGTCTTAAAGAAATCATTTAGACGACTTTATTCGAGGAAGAATGATTGGGAAGCCTGAAGAGGGGCGTAGTGTGACCAGTGTCGCCGAAGAGTTCGGGATCAACAAAAGTGTTGTTTCTCGTGCTTGGAATTCCTTTAAAACTACTGGTACAGCTGTTCGGAAGGTTGGTGGTGGCCGTCCAAGGAAAACAACACCAAGAGATGACCGTTACATTGTCCTCCAGGCGAAAAGAAACCGTTTTCAGTCAGCGAGCTCCATATCTAAGCAACTGTGCACAGCCACAGGACGACAAGTATCAAGATTTACAGTGGCCAGACGCCTCTACAAAGGTGGCTTATTTGCTAGACGTCCTGAACGCTGCATACCTTTAAAAGTTAGCCATCGGCGGCACCGTTTAGAGTGGTGCAGAGAACACGAAACCTGGACACCTCATCAATGGAGTCGCGTTCTCTTCACAGATGAGAGTCGTTTTAGTGCTACAAGCGATTCTCAACGTCAGTTGATCTGGAGAGAGGTTGGAGCTCGATTTCATCCCAATAACATCGCGGAAAGAGATAGTTACGGTGGTCCTGGAGTTGTCGTCTGGGGTGGCATTATGTTGAACGGGCAAACTGAGCTTCAGATCTTCGACCGAGGTTCTGTAACTGGAGACCGCTACTGCAATGAGGTAATCCTACCCCATGTTCGTCTGTTCCGAGGGGCCATTGGACCAGACTTCATTTTTATGGATGACAATGCCCGGCCACACCATACTGCTAATGTTCAAGAGCTACTGGAAAGTGAAGATATCACACGAATGGATTGGCCAGCTTCCTCTCCAGATCTAAATCCCATAGAGCATGTGTGGGATGCATTAGGGAGACGTCTTGCGACACGACAGTAACCTCCTGGTAACACCCATCAGCTGAAAGATGCGTTAAAGGAGGAACGGAGACATTTTACCCAAGAACTCCTGGATAATCTTGTGATTAGCATGGAGAGACGATGCCAAGCAACAATTACAGTAAGGGGAGGGCATATCCCATTCTAGGGAACATCTGCCAGTTGTACTTACGCTTCTTCAGGCAATCATGTGTAACGCCACTCTATGTCAAATAAAGCCTTTTTTCGTTCCATACCCTACTTTAAGCTTTATATTAATTTCTGCTCCATCATTCTTTTACCATCGCTTAAGTACAAAATAATGTACATTATATTCAAATTTCATGTCAATCGGATGATTTCTTGTAGAGTTATGACAAAAAACGCACTTGTTGCTTAAGTTTTGCACACCAGTGTATTTTAAACCATTGTGTTAAATGTCACTGTTTTAAAACTATACATTTCAGCTCTGGGCCTGTAGCTTTATCTTGTGATAGAATATTTCAAAAATTTTACTGAAGTAGTGGCTCAGAAAGGCTCACTTTCAGAGTTATCATGGTAATTACCATGGTTTTTTATAGTCTCGACAAAAACCAATTTTTCCCATGGTTTTTACCATCGATAAAAAAAAAATTCCCCATCTTCACAAAAATTTCTTATTGTTTCTGCTATTTCTAAAAACATCTTAAAACATTCATTATCCCTTTCGCGCCGACTGTCACATATACGTGCCAGCAAGAAACGCACTTGCTTCCCGGCCGACACACCGATGTGCCAGAGCGTCTTCTCGTTCACCCCCGGCCGTCACTCATTTGTGCCAGTGACCTGGAATAAAAAAATAAAATTTCTACCAGAAGATGGCATTGTATGTCCATATGGTTTCAGATACATGTAGACTTGACCTTCTAGTCAAAATGAGAGTAGTATGACTCACATGCACGTGGTTTTTAGGCGGAAGGATTGGAGGAGAAAGAAATGTTTTATGACGGCTCTTTAAATTCGCACAAAATATTTGTTTACAGTAATCAGGGGTTTTTTTTTTTCGATTTACGGACCAGTTCTCAGTTCAAAGTTACTGTTTTCAAATTTTTCATACGAAAGAAGAATTTTAAGTCATATATTTAGTTCTCAGATATATAGTGTTAAAAGTTATTAAATGGTAAGTACATAATGAGAATTAAATGTGTAAAATATATATTTAAAGAAGAAATAAGTAAATAAAGTATCTCTAAAAAAAGCATATGTCATTTAAATACTCTACAGAATATTATTAAACACGTTGATATTTCGGTAATTTCATGGATTTAGGCTTAACAGCAAGAAACCTTCTGGCCCTGGAGAGAAACTCGCGAGGGTTGTTGTTGTAGTTCATTTACGTCGCACTAGAGCTGCACAATGGGCTATTGGCGACGGTCTGGGAAACATCTCTGAGGAAGATCCGAAGACATGCCATCACAAATTTGATCCTCTGCAGAGGGGATGGCACCCCCGCTTCGGGTAGCCCGACGACCTGCACGCGAAGTCGAGCACTTAACGGTAACGGTAGAGCAGCTTAACGAGGACCAATACCGCACACCCTCGGTCCCTACGCAGACTGACCGTAGCTTGTGATGCTTGACTTCAGTGATCTGCTGGGAACCGTGTCTTAACGATTAGTCCACTGCGGGACTGACAGTCACGAGGGAGACTGCCGGCCTCAGCGATAAATAAGCGCGTGTTGGTGCTTCCCATCGCGAAAGGGTTAAGGCAGTTTCGAAACAAAAATTTCAAACATTGTTAAAATAATATTGTACTAACCATTTCAGAAAAATATATGATCATTTATTGTTAAAATAATATTGTACTAACCATTTTAGAAAAATATATGATCATTTTAAAAACTGAAGTTCTAAAAAAATTTACAAGGAACGAAAGTTTCTTGATATTCCTAATACGAAATATTTTGCCCTGATTTGTCCTTTTTTCTTGACTTTTTCCTGTTATAGAGCATTATTATGACTCCTATGCTCAGTATAACAAGTACAGCATATAAGGAGATCCTGTGCAAAATGCTAATATTAAATGCACACTGTATGTTCGTAACAAGTTAAAAAATTACTAAACTCCCACTATGGCAACATTTTTTTTTTCATATTTAAGTGAGCAATATTACTTAACAAAAAAGAGATAAATAAAAGAAATATTTTTGAATTTTTGGTGTCAATATAGAAAAGTGAAAAACAAACATTTTGTTTTTATCTCACAATCTTAACCCGAAATGTCTATTTTTCAAACATATGTAGGCAGTCACCAGCTAAAGTGTCTTAATTCCAAAAATAAAAATACCTGTGCTGTTTTTGGAAATTTTACTGTTTACTTTGAAAGAATGCACCTTTACTTTTGTTGATCATAATCTATCATCAACCTTTATTGTTATCAGTGAAGTCAAAAGCCATTTCATTTCATTTTACCTTGCTTCTCAAAAAAAACTTACGTTTTTGCAATTTGTCGTTAGTTATTAAATTGTTTTGAGCTTTAATGCTAGTAGAAGAGTAGTGCCTGAAAGAGAATACAGTACTAAGGAAAAACAACAACATTTAACATTAAATGTGTATTTGCTTATACGACTTTTTTTTTTCATCATCCGATCTAGCAATTATATTTGTGACAGTAAATTTAATTCTTAAGAATTCAATTCGTAAGAATAAAGGTCCCTTAGTGGACTGATCGTTAAGACACGGTTCCCAGCAGATCACCGAAGTCAAGCATCACTGGCTACGGTCAGTGTGCGGGTGGGTGACCACTTGGATCAGTCTGCGCAGGGACCGAGGGTGTGCGGTATTGGTCCTCGTTAAACTGTGCTACCGTAAAGTGCTCGACTTCGCGCGCAGGTCATCGGGCTACCAAAGCGGGGGTGCCATCCCCTCCGCAGAGGATCAAAATTGTGATGGCATGTCTTCGGATCATCCTCCGGGATGTGTCCCAGACCGTCTCCAATAGCCCATTGTGCAGCTCTAGTGCGACGTAAATTAACAACAACAAATAATTTCGATAATTTTATTAGGAATTTTAAATTGCTCATTTGACACGCTTTATTCGTGCTGAGTTCAGCATTAATTTAAATAATTTTTTTTTCAATTTTTATATTTTTCCACGTGATTATTATTAACTACAATGTTATTGAGACACGCGAATCTCTATTCGCGCATTTAAATAAACACTTTGATACGGTGTTTCGGTTACGAACGGTATTCGGTAGAGCGACGAATGTGAATTGTTCGAATGTGGTAATGAATTGTGATTTGGTCTAGTACCGAATGTTTCGCAAAAAGCAAAAAAAAATTGGCCGAACACCGTGTATTCGGGGCCAAATAAAATTTTTCAGCAGAGCATAGCAACTCTGAAACGAAAAGTTCAATGCGAAGAATAATATTTTCTGGAAAAACGTTTTCATAAAACAACGCTAAAAATTAAGGCCTATCAGAAACCTTTTGGAAAATGCTTTATGGATGGTGTTTTCAGTGCAAATGTAAACAATAACGATCTCGAGCTGTATGCCTGCTCTAGTTCCGGTTAGAGTGGTTGCAGCTGCTTACTACATGTTATTCTGCGAGGTGATATTACGCATTGGTTACTGCAATTACATAAATTTTCAGGCTTGTGTGCTCAAAATAGGCTTATAAACCTTCGTCAAATAGAAGAGGACAGATAGCACAATAGGAGAGACAGCACCGAGTAGTACCGCCTCCAGAAACTTAATGTACAAACACGTAATTTTGTTTTCAATAAAATAAATTAGATAATTTCTGAGCTCAAATTTGCCGTATTTCGTAAGATATTAATGTTATTTTGTAATTCTGGTGAGTTTGAAGTGAAAATTTGTTTTAGTTATTTAGAAATATATTGTTAAAAAAGGTGACATGGTTGCTAGATTTTGAATAACTCGCTTTTTTGGCGGTCTTGATTTGGCCTTTTTCCATTTGTTTATTACTGTTTGTTTGTGTTGCAAGCTGTGCACCGTCTTACGTTAATGTTAGCATATTGTTCGAGGAGCAAGATTAAGCTAAAACATAATTCAGGTTTAAATTTGAAAGTTGGCATATATTATTGACAAGGTAAGAAGTGTTTTGTAACGATTTTTTTTTCATATGTTAGGTTTACATATTTATTATTGATCAAACCACATATTACTACTACTTAACACTACTATTATACGACACAACAGGAAACACTTCGCGTTTTAGAATTCATTGTAAACTAAGTAATAAGTAATCAAATACCACGTTTGCAAGAATCTTAAAACACAATGATCACGTTGTGAGCCAAATGGCTTTGAAATACACCGGAAACTACCCGGAAGTATAAGCGGTATACAGCTTGCAGCGCCCCCTAGTGTCTCGAAAACACCATCCATAAGAACTAAAGATTATATGGATGGGTGGCCTAATGTAAACAATAACAAGCGTCCTTAAACCGGAAAAAATTTAGAAAATTTCCGGTGTATCCCTCCGCTTATGTTATGATTACGATACGATGTGTGAACAAGCCTAATATTCTATGCAGTTTTGTTATTGTAATTTGGGTTCAAATCTAAACATAATTGTACCATTCATAAGAGCTTTCAGAAATGTATTGATTCTCAGAGGTTGTAAGGCCAAAATAAATTTTGGAAAGTTATTATCTCGTTGTGAATAATTCTTAAGGTTTGCCATGTATTGTATTTTATCCCTTATTTGGCTACATTTGAATAAAATGTCGCCAAAAATATCTTTTTAAGTTAGCCTAATTAGGAAATATTCTAATGATTATAAATTAATATGATAATGTTGAAGTTTAAAGGCTGAAAGAAAGAACTCGGTACATGTGTAATACTGTAAAATATATGATGCAATAATATGATGGCGCGTTTTTTCAACCTGCGGAATAAAAATATCTCGGAAGCAGTAACCCGGAAGTCTTGCGAGAGCAATTTAACCACTAGCGCCACCACCCTAAGCTTTACACAAGCACCCATCCATACAAAAGCGAAACAGAAAATAAAAATTGATCTTAATTTTCGAAGGAAAAATTTTAATGCTGAACATCTCAGTTTTCCAATTAACCAGAACAGGTCAAGAAAATAGTCTAACAGAAATGTTCTAAAGAATTGCTGCGCAATAATAAAAACATCTGTTAAAAGAGAAGTTTTTTTTTTTTTTTTTTTAAGAAAAGAAAAACTAAACAAAAACAAAAACGCATATTGGCGATCGAAATGGGCTGCAGGTGGCGTAGAGCAGAACTCTTTTCCTATGGCAACACTTCACATGCTTTCCCCATTAGCCTGTGGAAAGTCATAGAAGAAGGAAGTACGTTAGTTTCTCTCTTGATTTTCACATAGATTAAAATCTTTTAACTTAAAAAACTGTATGGAACTGAAAACTACATTAAACTTAGTTCTAAAGAAAAGTATCATGGAAATTTAAAAAAATATTTTTATTACATAAAAAGGAAAAATATTAAGAAAAGGGAAATTATCGTAGTACTTTCCTATACAACTGAAAAGAGGAGGAGAGGGAAGGGAGAAGGGCTAAAAGCATGAAACCGGTCTCTCCCCAGATGGCGTATTCGAGTGTTGCGATCGCGAATTGAATTTAAAATTTTTCACATTGCCATATTTTTAGAAGAAAAGAATTGCTACAAAATGAAGCTTATTAGTAACGCTCATTATGAAAAATGCTGTGTCATAATAAAAATGGCTATATAAAGAAGAGTTAATTAAAAATAAGTAGAATTGTTCTGAGTTCCTAAAACAAAACTTAAACACTGTAATTCTCACTTTTCTATGTTACTGGTTATCTATATTAAGGTACAAAGAAAAAAGTGACAATTAATCAATAGTATGGGGTTTCGTTAAAATGATGAGTTGTAATAAAAACAACAAAAAAAATCTTACTCAAATCTTAGAACTAAAAGTATCGAAAAACTTAAGAAATTGACTTGTTTGAATATAATTCTTTTTTTTAAAAAAAAAGCAGAAGTGCAAAATAGTCAAAGCAGAAATGCAAAGAAGTCAGTATAAAGTAATTTAGTTTCAATTCTTCAAACTTCGTTTTTCTATTTGTCTTCTAGAAGATAAATTTGCCAGCCATGTGCAGAAACATGGATTTTAAAATGTAACAAATTTGTGTAAAAACTATTTCTTATAATAAACAATGCTATAATAGTATGACCTCGAAAATCCGGAAATCTCTAAAATCCGGACTCATACGTCCAGTTCGTCAGAAAAAATTTTCAAAAGAAAAAGTTTAAAAAAATAGCTTAAAATAAAAATTTTAATGCAAGAGTGCAAAACCACAACTCTTCTCCAACAATGAAGCAGTAGATGAAGAGGTAGGGGTGGGGCGTGAATGAAAGCTCATAGCTGATAAGGAAATTCCAGTCATTCTTATCAGCTCTGTATAGATAACACAGAATATAAAGGGGAATCCCCTCCTCCTGAAGGGGAATCCCACAACTCTTCTCCAACAATGAAGATGTAGGGGTGGGGAGTGAATGAAAGCTCATAGCTGATAAGGAATTTCCAGTCATTCTTATCAGCTCTGTATATATAACAAAGAATATAAAAGGGAATCCCCTCCTCCTGAAGGGAAATCCCACAACTCTTCTCCAACAATGAAGCAGTAGATGAAGAGGTAGGGGTGGGGAGTGAATGAAAGCTCATAGCTGATAAGGAAATTCCAGTCAATCCTATCAGCTCTGTATAGTTAACAAAGAATATAAAGGGGAATCCCCTCCTCCTGAAGGGGAATCCCCTCAGGAGAAGGAATTCTTCTACCACTTTGTTTTTCCTCCTTGTTTTTCCTCCTTGTGAAGAAAGAAAACTGACTGGTTCTTTCTTAACCTGGAAGCTTAGGAGGCGAGGACAAGTTCTTTCATCCCCCAACAAAAAAAGGATTAGTATCAGCTGGTACAGTCTAGTCTAGAAGCATCTGTTTCAGCGATAAGTTGAAATTCAGCTCGCGTTTTAAGCCTATATTTTTAGTTTTAATTGCTAATATTATGTTATCTAAACGATCGATTACGGGGGGAAAATGACGAAAGTTTGATTTTTAATGTCTTTTATTTATTATTTGAAGAGTATATTTATGTTAAAATTGACGTCGAAGGTCTACACACGCGCGTTTAATCGCGAAATCGGCCTGGCAACTTCGAAAGTTCGATAATTCTATCAATTTAAGTAAGGTATCTAAAATCCGGAAATTTCGGAAATCCGGACCTTCCAAACCCCCCAACAGTCCGGATTTTCGAGGTTGCGCTGTAGTTAAGAATACAATTTTATATTACTCTTTGTCATATCTATACAAATTCAAAAGACTTAGAAAAAAATACTCTGCTGAATATTTGGTTGATCACTTGACCAACTGAATTTTTGACTAAAAGGCCAAATACTCGTTACATCTCTAATTTAAATGCAATGCTGTTACAAGTTGAGGAAATCACCAAGTGGTGGAAAACGCGAATTTTTAAACTGCTCGCTATTTGTAATTTTGAATTAAATTTTTTATTGCTTGAATGATCTTTCCCCCCCCCCCAAAGGAAAACGTTTACTATGTAAAAAAAATTTTATAATCATTAAAAAGAAATAATAAAGTACATTTTTAATTTATATTACTTAATATATACAAAATTTTTTTCTACTTTCATTCTGTGAGCATTGCAGTCTTTTTAATAATAATTTATTTTTAAAAATGAATAATTTTTGCATTGCGTGATATGATTAAAAAAAAACATTTCTTTTCTTGTTTTAATGTTTATTTACCTATTTTAATAAATCTGTTTTCGATAAGATAAAAATGGAAATTATTTTTGAAAAAGTATTAGTTTTTTCATTTTTTGACTTCTTTTTTGGCACTTTCGTTAGTCAACCTGCTATACAAGTGGCCCTTCACTCAAAAAGGTTGTGCACCCCTTATCTTAAATAATAAAAGGTTAGATGTTTTTTTTTTGTTAATCTTTTCTGCAAATTTATTCTTGCATATGCAGATGTCGAGACTATATTAAGTTAAATTATTTAAGCATTGATTCTTAGCAAGTTAAAAAAAAAAAATTAAGTTTGGTGACCACAAAATAATGTGAGTTTTTCAGCACTCTAATTGTTAAAATATGATTGGAACTAATAAATTTTTTTTTATAGAATAAGGTCGTTCTGAAAAAAAAATGTTATTAAATAATTGGAATGAAATTTTAGTTTTTCAGTTTTATATAATTGAGAAAAAATGTGTCCTTAAGCAAACTATAAATTATATTTTTTCAGATAGTAATAATTTATAAAACTGAGCAACTAAGTTAATTTTTCTTCTTACTCTATTTTTTTAAAGAATATTCTGTCCTTAAATTGTCTTGATTTTTTTCTAGTATTTTTTTTGTATTAATTACTCCTGATTCTCTATTTGAACCACTACGAGGCCTGTTTTTGCCATGGACGTTTTTTAATGTTGATCATATATTGACTTTTAAATTAACTTTTGGCTTAAATAAAACATTCGTGTATTTATATATTGTCAGTGGTCTGGTCTTCTGACTTGATAATAACATTTTTATATTAATTTCTAATGTATACATCATTGATATTCTATTTTATTGTTCTGATTTTTTAAAAGTGTACATGAAAAATTATTTTTTATACTTTTAATTCATTTGAACTAATGATTAGTTTGAAAATCTGAATTTGAAAATATCTTAAAAATGTACATTTAAAGTAAAATAAGTAAAATAGTTTTTTTTCCCTAATCTAATTTTACAAAAATAAATGACGAAAAATTGCTATGATAAATTCCTTATTTTACCATTTCTGAGTCCTTTTACCATTTCTGTCCAAAAATCAGATCCCTACTTAAAATGATATGAATCTCTCATTTAATTCTTCAGTGCCAACACTCTGACTTGATATTTTCCAGTGCCAGTGCTCTGACTAAATATTCTTCAGCAATACTAGTCTGAGCTTAAATCACCATAATTCTTTTAAATTGATCATCACACATTTTGTTTGTCATCCCAGAGTTTGTTTCTTTTCTCTCATTTATTAATTTTTTCTTTTCAAAGTTCAATTTAATTTTGTCTACTTGAATGTATTGGTGCTTTATTTTCCTTACCCCTCCTGCAATGGACAATTACATGCCCCACTTCACACATAATTTTTTTTGTATCCTCTCAACGATTTTTGGCCTATTTCATGCAGTATACTTATTTCGCAGAATTGAAGCTTATATTTTGTTTCCTTGCATTAAAAATGTTGTTTAC
Organism: Parasteatoda tepidariorum; assembly: GCF_982258835.1. Classification (NCBI taxonomy): domain Eukaryota; kingdom Metazoa; phylum Arthropoda; class Arachnida; order Araneae; family Theridiidae; genus Parasteatoda; species Parasteatoda tepidariorum. Next base: position 18,365,606 of record NC_141765.1, read on the forward strand.
TTTGAAAACAAGTTTGAAAGTTTTAGATTGATCAGTATCTTTTGTTTCGAAGTTTTTGGAAAAACAGGTATCTGCTCCTACTTTTGACAAGGACTGGATGTGTATGTAATATAAAAATCTCTAACAAGTCTTTTTTTTTATTAGTTCTTTGTCTGAAATCTTTTCCTTCATACATTATTCTAAACAAAAAGCTTTCTCATAGAGATTTATTTCCTGTTAAAAGTAGGTAATGTTTACATTTCTTAGAAATAATTATCATAAAAAGTTTTACCCTTAAGTAAGAAGGGATTAACCTAAGTGATGAGAACTATTAAAAATTTTTCCGGATGACAGCTATCATAAAAAGCACAACACTCATTTTTGTGGATTCCAAGTTTTGCTGATCTTCTCCAAAAGTATAATAATAAAACAAAGTATGCTGAAAACTCCCTGTTGTCTGCATTTTTTGTCTGGGCCACGAAGTGTTATTTTAAACACACACACACATATATATGTTTCTAATGAATATTCTTATATATATACAGTTATTGTAATTCTGTAAAAACTGCTATGATCTTTCAAAGTTTTGATACCTGACAAATAAAAAATTGAAACAAATAACCAATCTTTTATTTTTAACAATTTAACTGGTCTTAAATTGAAAATCAATGTGGCTATTATATCAAGCTGATTAGTTTTTATTCCAACCTGTCTCTTAATTTAGTTTAATAAAGTATTTTCAACTAAAAATTGATAGCAAACATGTTACTTTGGTTTCAGTTGGAAACAACATGTTTGTGTTCCTAAGTTTATTTAAAACCCACTGGAGGAGGGGCCTCATGATTGCTGTCCTCACTAACCTTGTCTATTACACCAAGCTTTACCTCCACAGCTATTAAAGTTGTATCTACTGTGTAGGGTGATAGCCACTCTAATCCTACACCTTTTTATTCTCCACCCAATTTTTTAAATTCAATTTCAACAACTGAGTAGGGTTATATGAGCTGTGTCCCAAGACTACCCCTTCAAACCTACACTGTTACAATCTTCATTTACTTTGCATCTCTAATTCACATATAAATGAGTAACAGCATTCGTCAATGCAGCCCAAACTGCTGCTTGAAGGAAAATGGTTGATGCCGCTGGCTCCTTGACATAGGAAAAAAACTACCTGCTACATTTTCTCAATTGCACCCAGTTCAATCTTAGTCACTGAGTAAAGTTGCATCGGCTGCTTGGTAAGATAGTCCCTCCAAGCTTACGTCTAGGTACTCCAAGCTTACACTCCAAGATAGTTATTTTTTCATTTTTTAATGTTCTATGTGCATAATATCATAATAATTACATTTGGATAGTTTTGAGTTTTACCTATTTTCAGAATTTATATGTTTTGATACTTAACCTTTTGTTGTACTGTGAATTTCATGTGTCCTATCCAAGGTCAGCTTAGAGCATTGGATTATTTTTTATAAATGGTTGTTTATCTGTGTTTCATGTGTTGTTCAATGGTTGTTTATCTGTGTTCATGTTTTAAAATTTTTTTCCCTAGACCTTTCATATGTTAAACTGTGGGATTTGGAAAATGAGTTGCCTGAAGAATTAATGGTGCCTACTGGGCTTGAAACGTCTGATCTTCCAACACAAGCTCCTACATCTCAATCGTCAGCTCCGCAAAATCTTTTGAATGGCTCTGGAGAAAGTGTCTCTGTTGAAAGTTCTGTTGTTGCAAGTGTTAATTCACAAAGGCATCAACAGCTGTCTCAACTGTTACAGTCTAAGCCAAATGTTTCTCATAGCACCGTATCTACACCTCCATCCCATAGTGGTATATCTACATCACAGCAAATCACAAGTCCGAATTTAGCAACTATGACAGCTGTTAAAAGTCCTCATTCTACTAATTTAAATACTCCTAATGCTACTATAAATAAAACAGGTTCGCTTGTATCATCTTCATATATTAATGCTACAGATGGCACAGCTGTTATTACGAATATTTCCAATAGTTTGACCAATAGTTTAAGTAATTCAACTGGAACTTTAGGCATGAATAACAATTTGTTATTAATGCAAAGTAAAGGAAGCTCCTTAAGTACACAAGGTAACCTTATGTCACTTCCTACATCTGTTGCTAGTAATAATAGTGGCAATAATGCACAAATTCATTCTCCAATAACTGTTGTACAACAACCAGTAAACCAACAAACATCTTCACTCATTAATGGTAGTCACATTCCCATTGCAAACATGAATTTAAATCTATCCGTCAGTCTGTCTGTGTCATCTGCTGCGACTCATAGTACTGTGATTGCACCTCATCTGCCTCATCAAACCATTTTAGGACATCCTAACCAAGGTGCTAATATAAAGGTATCTATAATTTTTTGCTAATTGAAATTTAATCGTTCAGCTGATAAAATTAATTCATATCAGGTTTCCATAGACTTTTTTTTATGAAAAAATGTGTAATGTACTTCAACTAATTAGTCAATTTATTTTGCAATTCTTTTTATTTTGCAGTTAGGCTAATTCTGAAACAAGATTTGAACAATACTTTTTTAATGGTAGCAATGAAAATTTAGATGTAGTATATGTACTAAAAATAAATAAATAAGCGCCTTTGAACTTTTGCATGTCCGATGTTCAGTGATATGAATGTTGATGAGCATTCAATAACTTTCCTTCATTCAGATGTTTTCATTTGGATTCTTTTGCACTCCCCCTTCCTATTTCATTCCTTAACTCTGACTCATTAATTTGCTCAAGAAAATTTTATACACCAGTAGCTTTTTTTCTTTTGTTCATGTGTGGCAGATTTTATCCGAAAGTGACTGAATTTATAATCCAATGTTTTTATTAGTGGTAGTCTTTGTATTTGATAATTTATATATATAACCGAACTACGTAGTTTTTACATCAATAGCGTTAAAAATTGAATTAGAAAGTGTTGAAAAATAAGTACGTATAATTTTTTTTATCTATTTTAATAAATTAACCAATAAATCTAAAATTTCATGCAGAGCTCAAGAAAGGTATGAAACGTTCTTTGCTGACTATCGAAAATCTTACAGTATTGTATTTACAGTATTGTAATTTTACAGTATTGTATTGAAATCATACACTTTTTAATTAATGGATTGTAATTTATTTATTGACCGCTTAATTTTACAGTACACTAAATTTACAGTGAAATAAATTTCCAGCAAAATGGAGGGGAATATGTTTTGCATATTTTCTAACTTCAAAGCAAAAATTCTATTTTTTATACTAACAGCATAGTTATTTATGCAAAAATTAAATAGAAATTTATGTACTTTTATTGTTTCAGCATTCTGTTTCTCAAATACCTATATCAAATCTTCCTATGACTCCAAGTACTGTTCAGCAAAATTCGACAAGTACTGTAACTGTTACTCCATCAACTGTAGGGGGCCCAACCCCTACAGCTGACCCAGAGAAAAGAAAACTTATACAGCAACAACTTGTGCTTCTTCTTCATGCTCACAAATGCCAGAGGCGTGAAAGTCAGTCCAATGGAGACGTACGACAGTGCTCATTACCTCATTGTCGGACTATGAAACATGTATTAAGTCACATGACAACTTGTCAAGCAGGTAAATCATGTGGGGTTCCTCACTGCTCATCATCTAGGCAAATAATATCTCACTGGAAAAATTGTACACGAAGTGATTGCCCTGTGTGTTTGCCTTTAAAACAAGCATCAGATCGCAGACAACAACAAGCAGGTGAGCATCATTTATTTTTAATTTTTATAATTGTATCTGTTGGAAGAAATCACATTTTAATTGCTAAAAAATTATATATTTGGTGCGGCTAATATAATAAAATGAATCGATTCATAAGTTAGTCGCCAGAGATTTTTCAAGTTTTAATTGGCCAATTGACATTAAATAGTACCTGCTTGTATATGGTGGGATGAAAATGTTTCAGAGTTGAACTTGAAAATTAATTTTTTAGTTGCAAGCCATATAAGGAGTAAAGATTATAAGAGATAATAAACCTAATAAAGCAAACAATTTTCATAATTTTTAGATGTTAAGTGAAATCTGTATAAGGGTAACTACCCTTATGCCTACTAGTATTTATATGTAAAAATTTGATATATCAGCTTTCTTTATGTGTGTTGCTTAGATTTACTAGAAATTTTTCACAATAGTAACCCTTACAAACTGTATAAAAATGGTGAAAAAGTAATGTTTTTTTAAAAAATCAATACAAAGGCTTATTTAAAAATAAATTAACTGTGATGTTCATGGAACAAAAGTAAAATAAATAACTAAATAAATATTTATTGAGCAATGCAAATGCAAATTAAAATTTTTTATTAAAGACATTTTATGGTTTTCTAATCTGTAGGGTTGGAGCAGCTTTGCAAATTGTGCCAAACTGCTCCAAAACGAAATACCTACTCCAAGATGCAGTTTTTCCAGAAATTGCACCAAGCTGCTCCAAAACTACTCGTATTCATTAATTGAAAAGTGCAACTTTGTCACCAAATTTGCACTTAAAAATCTGTTCTTGCATCATATTAAAAATATTGGAAATGGAAAAAACTACCTAGAAAGAGTTAAATAAAAACTATAAATAAACGCGATGGTTTTATGATAGAATCAATGCAAATGGAGCGGATCAAAAAGTAATACCTAAAATTCAAAATACAGTCGGACCTGTTTATCTCGAATCTCACGGGAAAGGCGAAAAATTCAAGATAAAGAGGTTTCGAGTTATAGAGGTACTTAAAAAATGAAATTTAATTGAGAAATTCTATTAAAAGTGCTTTAATTGTTTTTATTAGAAAATGAAGGCATTTATTTTAATTAATTATACCATATACATCTATTCAGATAACATTTTTTTAACTTTCCTTTAACACTGAAAATAATCTTTCAAAGATTTTTGACGTCTAACCTTCTTTGCTTGAATAATTCTTCTAATGTTAGAAAGAGCAGCAAATCCCTCATAGCCAACATTTTCCTGGGATTCAAAAAAATTCTGTAAGATTTCTTCAACTTTTTCTGCCTCTTTTGCACTCACTTTTAATTCATCAATATGATCTTCAGCTTCTTCTTCATCTTATACTTTTACATTATCAATGATTTCCGCATCTGTAAATGTTCCGCAGGTAGCCAGACAGTTGTCCACTTGTAAAAAATCCTCAAAACTAATATCAACATTAATTCCCGATTTTATCGTATTCCATTCTTGCGAATGTGGCACTGCATTTTCATTGTCACCTGTTTCTTTTTCTTCATTGATGCCTTCGACCTCTTCTTCATCCTCTTCACAGTTATTCCTAAAACCAGTCTTTTTAAAACAATTTCGAATAGTTTCCAGTGACACATTTCTCCAGGCATAATCAGTCAGTCTGATAGCATCCAACACATTTATCTTTGGAAGAGAACTTTTTTCATCGATGGTATCTGCAAGTTTGCTTATCAACTGCTTTCTGTAGTTCACTTTAAAACTCCTAATTATCCTTTGATCCAATGGTTGCAATTTTGAGGTGGTGTTTGCAGCTCAAAATTGCAACACCACCTCAAAATTGCATTTATACCTTAAATAAAATTTTCCCCTCACCCAGTCACATTTTTTTGTCTATTTTGGCACAAACCACTAGGGTCACTATCCACCACCGATTGTTCATGATAAATTCATAAATAATAAAATAAAACTTAAACCTCTGCATAATGCTAAAATCAATTTTTACATCACACATCTAAAAAAGAGTCATCATTTTGTACTGGTCACTTGATATGGGCTATAATTTAAAATAAAAATTAACTTCTTATTTATGGTTAAAAAAATGACTTATGCATTTTTTGGTGCACTATGCATTTTTTGAACTATGTTTATGACTGAATAGTTGGTAGTTCTGAGTAAATAATAACTATGGTTATTTTTTTTTTCTTGTTTTGTGAAATGTTTTTAAGTTTGATTTGAATATTCAGAGATAATTTTCAGAATTGCACAAGATTTAAATATTGTTTAATTTAGGTTTAGGAGTTAAAATAGAGGGAAGGCAACTGGCTACTATTTTTACAAAGGAAAAAAAAACAGCTAACAAGTGTTTATTTTCATAAAACTGATGACTAATTTTATTAAAAAGAGACAATGTAAAAAATATATTGTGGATAAACTAGCAAGTTGTGCCAAATCTAATTATCAAATTCGTATAAAATTATCGGAATTTGAAAAACCATATAAAAATAGTCTAAAAAGCATTGATTTATGATAGAATAGTCTAGAATCATATGTGTCAAAAGGTGGTTACTTTAATTTGAAATTTAAATGTCATAATATTTTATAATTAAGGAAAATTGAATAAAACCGCAGGAGTTGTGAATCAAGTTTGTCAGGGCTACTAAATGAACTGTTTTTTAATGCTAACTTTAGTGGTTGTTCTGCTGTTTATGTAATTCATATTGCTATCTAAACAATTAAAGTATTGTTTCCTCTTTGTTTTCTATTCAGAGTCAAAAGCTAGTGAATTGAACAATAAGTTTAGATTTAGGAGCTATAAAGGATTTCATGAAGAAAGAGTATAACCATAAAACTTTGATTAAATGCCTTTTTCCAAATTTTGGCCGAAAATGTGCATTTTTTGTTGGGGGTGGCAGTTAAAACGGTACCAATTTGTGAAATACAGATAGCAATCATTAAAATTACAAAATCAACCTCGAAAAAATTAATCATTATTTTAAAAATAGATTTCTGGAACTCATTTTATTTTAAATAACTTTTAATATCCCTATTTGTTATCTATTTGTTTTTCTGAATAAAATGATATGTTCACAATTCAGGCAATCAATGAACAAAATACAAATAAAATTAGAAAAATGAAATATATAAAAAAAAAATTGAACATATTTACTATGAAATTATGAAGAAATTAAACCGAAATCTTCAGAACCATAAAAAAATTGGAATCATTATGGAAAACAATGTCTAAACTAAACATTTCTTATTAAAATGGTCAGTTTTCTGGTTTGGGACATTTATGTCTTTAAATATATATATTTTTTAAAAAGATTAAAAATAAAAATAAAATTTTCTAAAAACACAAGAGTTATCCGTTCAAAGTTTTTTACTTTTTTTTTTTAATGTGAAAGGTATTGAATGTTTATCACTACTTAAGCACACATTTCTTTGCTGGTGATAGTGTTAATAATTATGTTATAGTTATGTGACCTAAAAAATACTTCCCTGACTTATTTATATTTTTCTGATTTTAAAATAGTCTAAGTATGTGAACTTATAATATTCCAAGAAAAATAAACCAAAATGCCAAAATTTCAAACTTTAGCAAACATAATATATTTTATATAATTTTAAAGCTTCAAATGTGTATTTTATTGTTATGCAGCTTGATTTTTATTAGCATTTAATTAATACAATGTAATAGCTTCCAAACAATTGAAAATAAATTTAGTTCCAAGCAATTAAAATTAATAAATTGTTCATTGTTTAACTTTTTATCTCAGTTACAAAAGGTGCAATTGAAACGTTTATTGTGAAACAGTGATAAGCTACATGAAGATATAATGATATACTACACTGAAAAGGGAAAATAAATTGACTAATCTTTTTACATATTTATTAATTTTTTTATTTTTGTCTTTGATACTAATTTAAGCTTAAAAATTGCTCCTAAAAAGGTACTATCTTTATAATTTTTAAAATTTATTTTAATGCTCCACTTGTTACATTATTGTTAAAATCAATTTCCAAATTGAAGCTTTAATCAAATATATAAACAGGGTATCCGCGCACCTGGAAAGTCATGAATTTCAGTATTGAACAGAATTTGCCATGAAATGTCATGATTTGAACTATTTTTTAAAAAAAATCATGGAAGTCATAGATTTAGGTCGCCAAAAAATTTTATTTTAAAAATGGATTCCCCCCCCCCAATTTCATGGTCTTCCGAATATCTGAATTTGTAACAAAATCCATACTCAGAGTCATTTTTTATTCATATAATATATACTCAGAGATTATTATAATATATACTCAGAGTCAAAAGTTTTTATCATGTTCTTATCATGTAAAAGTTATGGTGTTCTTTCAAAGAATGAAAGAAAAAACATCATTTCTAGAACGAAGTATCTTTTAAACTTCTGTGATTTCAGAATTATTATTATTTATTTATTTTTATTTTAGCAATTTAAAATTCTAGTCGAAGCAAGCCAGTCATTGGCAAATTTTTTTAATTCTGAAATGAACAGAAAAATCAGGAGTATTTCTTTCCTTTCTGATGAACAACAAAAGTATCTTCAGAATATAATTCTGCAGAAAAAAGAAGAAGATTATTTGCTCAGCTATTATTTTTTCAGCTATTTTACTGCTTCAACTCTTTCTTTACTCTGTTTTTAAATTTGAAATCAATAAATATGAAGATGCAGAAAATAACAGTTTTGGTTATACCTATCATTTTAATTTATGTTATTATAGTGCTTTTTAAATTTATTATTCTGTTTTTGTCAGAGAAAATAGTAACTTTGTTAAGTCATGAAAAGTCATGAATTTGAAAACTAAAATGTAGCAGATACCCTGTATAAATTTTTTTTAAAAAAAGAAAAAAAATGAATGGGAATGTTGTTTGGGTGAGAGTCAGAGCATAAATTTATGTTAAAACAATAATCTACTAAAAGGTGTAGAGAGAAATAACTTTATTGACTAGTTTACTTAAAAAAAAAAAAATTTTTTTTTTGTTGTGTGGATAGGTTCAAAATGTTTCTGTCTTTATGATCTTTGTCATTGAATACCCACTTAATTTTATTGTTTATGGGACTTCTGAATTTTAAAAATTAAACAAACAGATTATCTTAATTTTGGTTATTCCAATATGGTATGCTATGTTATTTTTTAACTTAAGAAAATTCATTAACAGTCAAAGTTGAGACTAATTATTGTTTCATATTAAGCCTTTTAGTTGTCTGAAACAAAAACTGCTGATTTTTAATAAATAACTAAGTCGAACAGTTTTTTTTTAATTGGCCCAAGCAAAAATCTTATGGGGCTCTTTTTCTCATTAGGAAGTTAATTTGCCCAGGTTTCAGTATAGCTGTTTCCTTTTGCTAGATTGTGATTTATTTTACTTTCTATTAAATTTAGTAAGCAATTATTTGAATGTATTAATTTTGTCTGGTATTGATTTTATATGCAATCAAAAGTGTAAGTTATTGTATTTTCTGGTTTTTTGGTAAACTTTATAATTTTTACATACAACTATTCATTAAATAATTAAACAGTAAAATAACTTAAAGTGTTTGGGGGAAAAGGGATTGCTGTATAAATTGTGCATGTTTCTTGCTACCAGGTAGAAAACAAGATAGCTAAATGTTTCATTTTATTGTGTCGGGAATTTAAATATTATTGCATTTGTTTCAAGTACGTGCATAGTGGAAGAAGATACTACTTGACATTTTAGTGAACTTAAGAACATCAGTTTCAAAAAATATAGAAAGTTCAGGAAACTATTTACAATGCTTTACTTTTTCATATTATTGAATTGGTATATAACATTACTGTACTTTCTTACAACTGACTAACTGTATGCTTTTTTAGAATGTCCCTTTAAATTTGTTGACTAAATTTTGAGATTTTTCGAGTCCCAATAAAATATATATTTTATTTGGTTTTGAAATTTAAAAATTAAAAGTCACAAAAATATTTTAAACTTTTGAAGAAAAGAAGAAAGCTCTCTTAAATGATAAAAAAGGTATTGTAAACAATACCTTTTTTATCATTTAAAATAAATTTTAGAGATTCTAAATAAATTCATCTCTAAAATAAATTTTAGAGATTCTGATATCTCTGTAAACTTTTAATTGCTAGTTTTCAAGAAAGGTAATTAAGAGCCTGAAATGTAAATTCTGTTATAAGAATATATGAAGAATATCTTTAATCCAACTTGAAAAATATCTTTATTCTTTTTTAATAAGGAAATTCTATTCTTTTTATTTTATTTTAATATATGCAAAAGGCAGTTATTATTGGAATTACAATGTAATAATATTCCTTCAAAGGCTTGATAATTCAAGAGACTTTGGCTAATTCAAATAAATAGGCATCTTATTAATTTATATTAAGTTTATTTAACAGCTGACGTTGGATTTTGGCATGGATTACAAAGGTGGGTTTCCATGGTAATGATGTTGGGATTTGGCACAGATTTATCTAGCCATGAAAATATAAAAAAGCATGTATTTTTGATGGCTCATGATATTTAAACAGGGATTCTGAAAGGAAATTGGTTGCAAGAATATCCTAAACTTAATCAAATGTCATTCAAATGGGAAAATTTAGAGATTCTAATATGTTCCAAAGATGACCACATTCTGATGATAGGGAATTTTTAAGATTTTCTTAATACTTATTTTGCTAAGAATTATTAGCCATTAACTTCAGAAAATAATATTTTAATTGGCATCTGTACTTTTTATGACTCTTTGTGAGAGAATGATTTCTACATCTTAAAACTAGTAAGGGAAATCTATTTTAAGCTTATGATTTAATGTAGAAAGACTTGTATGAGGCATTCTATATTACATCCCCAAAATTTTATTTTTTTCATATTAAATTTAGAACTTAGGAAATTTTTTTTAATGGTTAATTACTTGCTACACCTTTCATCAGAATTTTTAATGAAAACTAACAAAACGCACAACAAATTATCAAATAGAAAACATTTAAGCAAAACAACAGTAACAAATGCAAAGTAAAAGTTGCGTACACAAAAACATGCATACCTATTTCCTATAACAATATGTAATGATTACTTTAAAATATCTTTTATAAGCAATTTATCAAAGTTAATGCACACATTATAAAAAAAGAAGAGTCTCTAATATTATTCTGTATTTTCCTGCAAAGTTCTGTGTAGTAACATCACAAAATGCTAAAAGTGAAGACTTTTTTTTAAAAGTTAATAAAGAAAGCATTAAAAATAATAAACTTAAAAACACGTATGCAGAAATTCATTATCCACATATCTTTTCAAAGTGAATAAAGAGAAATAAAAAAGGACGCTTGCGTCTTAATCTAGAATTTAAGATTATAGTATAGTTAAGGGCTTGTTACTGGATACAACGCTGTAGTCCTCAAGAGGAGGAAAACAATCTTGTGTATCAGCAATATTGATACGGAAGATCCTGTCTCAAAATATACAGCAATGAAAAATATGATTTGTTTATTGTTATACTGTATTAACTTTGCCCCATATTTATTTTGAATACAGGTAAACACAACCGTTGTAGAAATTTTGAGGGGTTGGATCTTCCGTCGAAGAAGGCGTAACATGTTCATAAGAACCATATATATGACATTTTCATGTTATTAAATTTATACAATGCAAAAAAAATCCTATATTTGTTAATCTCTTTAATATTTCTTTTAAAAAAAAATTTAGAAAATTTTATTCATGGTTAAGCTTTAAATTTTCTGGTCCATAATATTTTCTTAGTTTGGAAACATGCATAATTTCTGTTTTTTCATAGTATGACTATTCTGTTTATCTATTTCATAATTCACATTAGACATCTTTTGATGCTATAAATACCACTAAAAGTTGGAGAGAGTTTTCTACTGTTAGGATATTTAAACTCTTCATACATGACTGTGTCACCCGGTGAAAAGTTTATATCTACAAGTCTAAAAAACGTTAATGAACTGTTATTTTTCTTGTATCGTGTTGTGTTTTCAATTTCTATTTTTCTAGCTTCTTTGATTGGAGGATAATAATTCTCTTTTAAAGGATTTTCAAATGGAACTATGCCATTTAATAAATATGACGGAGGAAATTTCGTAAATGAGTGTGGAGTTAAATTATATTCCTGAATAACTTATTTTAATAATGGTGGCCACAGTATTTTGGAAGAATTCTCTTTAATTTTACACTTTAAACATGTGATTATAGTTTGTCCTAATCTCTCTACTTTTCCATTAGTTTCAGACCTATGAGCTGTAGTTAAAAACTGTTGAATGTTGTGATGTTAAGGAAATTTTTTAAAATGAGAAAATGTAAAAGCTGCATTTCTATCACTTTTTTTTTATTTTTTTGGGGAAAAGTATGATGAAGAAAAGTTTTGTAAGTTTCTGTTGTAATTGATTTTGATGCGGAAGCCCACCTACATCGAATCAGATGGTCAATAATTAAGGTCAAATACTTTTCAGATAAATTATAATGGTTTAAACCACCAACACTATCAATTGTAAGTAAGTCAAACGGTTTATCAACCAGAGGCATTGCTTGTAAAAGCCAAAATCTTTTTTGTCTGAGCTTTTTATTTATTTGACATGTGTGACATTGCTTAGTAAATTTAGTTATATGAGAAGTACAATTTTGCCTATAATAAACAGTAGTTAGTAAATTAATTGTTTTTTGAATGTCCAAATTTTTCATGAGCAATTTTAATTAATTTCAATTGTAATAAAAATGCTACCCCAAGTTTAGTAAATCCTTTTTAACGTAGACATAATAAATTATTAATTTCGACAAATTTTCAAGTTAAATTGTAACTCTTTTTAGCCTTAATAATTTCAGTTAATTGCAAAAGATGTTTTACTTGACTTCCAACATTGTGTACATTTAATTTTGGATCTGGTGCTTCCCTTTAAAGCATATCCTCTTCAATTGGGCTATCTTTTGTATTTTTTACAGTATAATCATATATGCTAAGGTGACCAGTGAAATAATCTCCCTTTAAGATTTTTAAGCCGAAGGTAGGCTGCATGGTCCTGTATGCATTGTAAAATTTTTCCCAAACAAGTAATGATAAAATTTATTTATTGTGTCCACAATAGCGAGACATTCCAGATCAGTGATAAAATAATTCTTTTTGTAATCTTTCAATGAGCGGGAGTAGAACACTGTGGGGATACAGAACACCAGATTCATAATTATTACACAGTTTAAATTAAAAGTAGTGATTTTTCAACTAACTTTTACAAGATGGAAAATGTTATAAAACACATTGATCTATCTATTCCAATAGGAAATAGAAGACAATAAAAATTTAACAAAGCTATTAAATCGAAAACAATGTTTATAATATTAAGATTAAAATTAAAGTAATTTTGAGTCATTATAATGGTTATCACTAACCTAAATTTATATACAACTTGAAAAGTTAATGTCCATGACCGAAGTAAAAAATTTCAAATTAATTCTATATCGCATTTACAGGTTAATAACTGCATAGAATTCTTTATTCAAATGGAAGCTTCAAAATTAGGTCAAGTTTACATGTAAATCATTAACAAATTCATCGAGTTAAGATAATTTGTAAATAAGTAATAATTTTTTGCTTTCATGCAATTTACCAACATTGATGCCAACAATTTTATCCTTTTAATTTGAACTTATCATAATAATATTTTATACAACAAATTCTTTTCTGATTGTTTATGCTGTACTAAATATTTGATACTCAAATTTTATAATTATAAACTTTTGTTTTATGAGAGAATTTTTCTAAGAAATTTATGTTTATTTTTTTACGTCCAACACCATGGAATTGCCCAGTTTTAAGAATAAAACAATTAACTAATCTAAACTACTTAAAACACCCTGTGGTTAGATTGGAATTCTTTAAATATTTTACTTTCAAATAAGAAAAAAAAAAGAAAAGAATTTTATCTAGTTGTTTTCTAATGAATATGCAACAAGACATTTGATAATTTTGCACTTGTGGCATTCATTTGTGAATACTGACTATCTCTTAAAATAATTATGCTAATTCAAAACAAACATTATTTAAACACTTGACTTTAGATATTGGTTTAAAGAAAATATGATCAATGAATTTAAAAAAAAAAGGGAAATAATTGGATAATATAGAGTATAAAATGGCTCTATATTGAAATGTAAATAAGTTTAAAAATTTATTGATTATTATCGCCTGGAATTATTTTCTTTTGCTTAATGAAAATATATTAAACAGTTCTTATCCAAGAAATTTTTTGGTCTCTCTGTATTTGCCATTTAGGTACATTATGTACAAAAACTACTTAAAGTAACACATTAAATCAATTTTATTCAATATAAACAATATATTCTAGAAATTAAGCATATTATTTTCTCCACATTTATCTTAAATTTTTTAAAAATTCAAGTTGTACTAAAACATTAAAAATTTAGAAAATAAAAACAAAATCTTGCTTTAAAATAAATTTTCTAATTATTTTTTCAGGATGACTTATTAAAAAAATTACATTTTAAATAAAATAGTTTATAATATTAGCACTTTTCTTGTACCCATCCTACTCTCAATAAAGAATAAAAAAAAAAATTAATAAAAAACATGCTGACCTAGAATTTATAAGATTTTTACCTGAAAAAATCAAGGAAATTTGAAATCAGATTAGAGTGGTCACCCTGTGAAAGCACCTACATAGTGAAATTCCTAATTTTATTAATCTACCAGAAGTGCTATGTGTTCTTAATGTTATATTAATATTATTTCTATGAATCTTTCATATCCGAAGAAACAACAAAATGAGAACATTAAGTAGCTCTAGTTAATCATGTCATTGGAAATATTACTTTTGAAAAGAACTATTACACATCGAACTTTAATCCCTTTCCTGCTCTCGCCAAAAAAAAAAAAAAATCCTTTAAACCAGTTTCTTTAAAAACAAGTAAATAAATGAAATTAAAAAAAATATTCTTTAAAGCTTTCTTGACTGATTAATTTTTTTGTTACTTCCACTCAGCGTATGTAATCCACTTCTCAATATTGGTAATTTTTATGCAGTTTCATTGTGACTCTTCAATCTCAACTTTTCAATCTTTTTCTGAAAAGTAAAACCTTTTTATGCTGCTTAAGAATATGTCTTTATACAGATTAGTAAAGTTTGAAGCACAACATCAATCATAAATCTGTATTTGTCTCATTTTTTTTTCTTTATTTCAGTTGATATTGCCTTTCTTAAGATTTTTGTTGTTATGTTCTGAGATTGAAGATAAAAATATCTAAGCTAATTTGTTACTCTAAATAGGCGCCATGTACTAATTTAAATTTATTGTTCCCTTACAAAGCTTTTACCGTGTTTCATAATACTTGGATTCTAAATATGCAGAATCAGTCATGGTATTTTGTTCTTAATTCTACATTTTAAAGTCTTAAAGTAGGGTCATGTGGAATAGAAAGGTTTTATTGTCATTGAATGGTTTTATAATGGAAAAAATGTTCATAAAATTTATATAAGACATTTTAAATATTTGAAATAATTATATTCTCTTTTATTTAGTTGATTTAAGTTTAAAGTTATAAATGATTTTAATGATTCATTATTTTTCTTTTTCAAATATGTTAAAGCTGCTGCAGTTCAAACAAGTCAGTCAAGTCAAGGACCTGCTCCAGCTGATATGCAGCGAGCTTATGCTGCTCTTGGACTTCCATTTAATGCTGGCAGTGGTAGTACAAATGTTAATCCTGTGATACAGAGGAATCAAGCAGTTTCCATATCTCATGGTAACATAAGCTGAAGATAATGATAAAAAAAAAAAAAAATCAGTGGCATATAGCTGCCAACTTCTTGAATTTTTCAGGAGTTTATAGGGCTTTCAGTATTCCCTTTTGATTTTGAACCTTTTCTTAGAATCTCTTGAACCCTCCATGTTTTTATGTTTGCCGATGAATGAAAAAGAAGTATACGTGTTAAATGGTTCAAATATTTTCCATTGTTGATTTATTTTCAAAGATTTACTAGAAATAGTGCTTGTTATATTTATGCCTTATCTGCTGAACGCTACCAATATGGCATTTGCACTAGGGATATAACAAATAGTTATTTGTCCAAATAGCAACATTTTTAAAAAAATTATTAAAAAATATCATTAATGATTATATATATAAATAAGTATAAATAGTTTTGTATGTATATAAGTTTCACATTATTGAAAAATAATCAAAACGTAGCTGTGTTATTAGTAAGAGTTAAAGGAAAAAATTATAATAAAAATTTTTAAGATATTAAAGATAATTATTAGATATTAAGATAACTAAAAATATTTAAGATAAATAAAAAAACTGAGTAACTGCTACTTAAAGTAGCAAATTTGAGAAAAAGGAAAAGGGAAACAAAAAAATATCCTGTTGATTCTTAAAACAAAACTTTAGCGTTAAAAATATTTTTTGGAAAAAATTATTCATAAAACCTTAAAAGGCCCTATCAGAAATGCTTTTCAAAATGCAGTAACCCCATTAAAAATATTATATACAAAAGCAAAACAGAAAAAATAAAGATCTAGATTTTTGAAAGAAAATTTTTAAGCTAAACAACTCAGTTTTTCCAATTACAGTTTTTTCAAAGAAAAGTGAAGAATCAAGTCTGATAGAAACCCTCTTTATTGCCACATAATAAAAACAAATGTTTTTAAAAAAGAAGAAGCCAGATAGAAACCAATAAAAATCTTTTTAATGTTTAAACAAAAAATTTAAATGTTAAAAATCTAAATTTAATTTTTCACATTGTATATTTTTAGAAAAAAAGGACCATAAAAGAAAAACGATTATTAGAAGCACATTTAAAAATGCTGTGTCATAATAAAAACGCAGATAAAAAGTAACAAAAGTGAAACAAAACAAAATTGCTTTTTCTTTAGTTCTGAAATGTAACTAACATTGAGAATGACACTTTTACCTGTTATCTGTTTTACCGTATCGAAAAAGAAGTGACAATAAGAGAATTAAATCTATAAGAATTGCAGTGTTAAAATGCTGCTCTATAATTAAAACAGAAAAGCAACAAAAACGAAATAAACAAAAAAAGTTCTCAATTCTCAAGGGAAAATTTTTTTTGGAGAAAATAATGAAATTGGCTTGCTTGAATACAATAATAATAATAATAATAATCAGCAGTAAAAACTCATGATTCTAAACTAAGTTAAAGCTAAGTAATCTACTTTCAATTCTTCAAGTTTTGCTTTTTCATTTCTCTTTGAGAACATAAATTAACAAGATTTAGACTTAGAATTAGAGATTGGGCATCTCCAAAGAGCAGGGCACATTGACCAGAGGTTTATTGTACCCAAACCCTAAACCATGATTAGCATGAAAGCCCTATAGCTGAAATAAAATTCCGCAAACACCTTATCAAGATTTAGAATTTAACAAATATATATAAAAACTATTTCAAATAATGTATATTAAAAAATATGATTTTAGATTATTCTTTATTAAATCTGCTCAAATTCCTCCTAAAAAAATTATTTGAAAAGTACTTTTCCTAATATTAGGCTGAACATGCAGTCAACCGAATATTGGGCAAAAAGGCCGAATATTCATTACATCCCTAATTTGGACACATTATTTAATGTTGGCAGCTATTTTAGAAGTTTGATACCATTACCACTGTTTTAAAGTTGAAGCTCCTTTTATACTGAACTGCAATAGCTTTGCTAGTTCTTTAATTTTACTTATATATTTGAGATTTTTCTCTTGAGTCCAATTATTTATCATTTGTGTTTATTTGTATCAAATTCAATATATCAGACTTATGGTACTGTATTTCTTTCAGTTTTTTTAAAAAAAACTTTATTAGAGTGTTATATATAGTTAAAATAATAAGTTGTAGATGGTTTTTTAATGTATTCATGTGTTACTATCTGTTTTTTTATTTTATAATTTTTTTAAAAATAAGTTTATAGTAATCTTTTTAATATTCTTATATTTGGAGGAGTTTTCTGTTGTCTGGTTTCTACTGGGCCATTTTTCAGAACTCAAATATTGTAAGCTCTATTTCATTTATTTGTTATAGCATTTTTAGCCTGCTATAAACCTTTATCAAAACAGTCTTTTTTTTTTTTAATTTTAATTATGTAGCCAACTATACACTTAAAAAAAATTAATGAAACTTTATAAAATTTATGATTTAAAAATTTCTTGATTAACTACTCAAACTTTGTAGCATAATTTTATAATCATTATAGTTTTTTTAAATTGCCAAAAATGTGTTGACTAATAATATTTTTAAAGCATTTGTTTTCTAAATTCCTTTAGAATGACTTGTTTATTTTATTTTACAATGCCTTTGACAAAAATTATGTAATTATTTTAAGATTTTTTTCTTATAGTAATTAAGTATACTAAAAACGATTGGCAGGTAGCATGCTTCTCTACAATATAGTTTTTGTAAATTGCATGCAACCACACATGGGATTTCTTGTACTTTTTTTGAAATTTTATTATTTTATGTTTATTATGCATAATTACTGCATTAAGAATTTTTCTCTAATGAGTGATCTTGACTATAATTTTTTCTGATTATCGTTTTGTAATGATTTGTGTTAATCGTCTTAATAGAATTTCTTTTTTTAAAAATGCTTTGTAGTTTTTCTGTCTTATTGATGACATATTCTGGTACTAACAATTGTTGTTCATATTTAATTTTATTTTTATAGTTTGTAAAAAGTTTTTACTCCTATAATTTCTAAAAACTTTTTAAACAAGTAAATTGACAAAATCAATTAAAATTGAATAGGTTGTATCATAATAGGCTAAAAAGTATTTTAGTTACGGGATAGTTGGTTGATAAGAAATGTACTCAATTTATACAGCAGTTGTATTTATAAACCTAGTTTTTAATGCTTTGTATCTATTATCAGTGTTTTACTTTACAATATTTTTAAAGTTGCTAGCTTTCCTTCAAAAGTATATGTGTGAAACCTTCTTGACAATTTGGTTTTTCTCATATTGCTTCAGATAGGTTTTTTTAAAATTAATTACTATGGGTCTACGCTATATTCATTAAGGGAATTAAATCTTTTTGTAAATTTATTTGCTAAAAAATACTTGAAATTTTTAGTGGCTGATCAATCTCAGCAGTGCTCTCCTCAAACCTTGAATCGCATGCAAGCTCCACAATCAACACAACAAGCACAACAGCAATCTCAAGTGCAATTGAGACCTCTTTTACAAAGTAGTGGTTCTAGTACTATAACCAGTCCTTCTGCACAAAATTTTCTTGTCACTGATAGTCTGCAGTCTAAAGCTAAGACAGCAGGAGTTGCAATAATAAATTCTTCAAACCAAGGATCTACGGTGGTTCCATCAGTTATACCAGATAATCCATCTACAGTTAAGGATTGGCATCAGTCTGTTACGCAAGATTTAAGGCTTCATTTAGTTCAGAAAATGTAAGTACTATGATAAATGCTTATAGATCTTTTTTTAATACAAAATTGTGAACAAACTGCCGAAAATTTGTCAGTTTCTGTTAGCTTGTATATGTTGATGCTTATCCTGTAAGCTAGTTTTATTTTAATTGAAAGAATTAGTAAGATAATACTTATATTTAAATATTAAGAACGATAGCACATGAAGTCAAATTTGGTAGGATAAACAAATACAATAACTTAGAAATATATGGGGTATGAGATATTGATGAGATATTGATACCTTCAGTTTTAATAAACATCTGTAGTTTTATGTATATTTGAAATGTATTATGTTTTAATAATTGAGTTTATTTTAATCTCCTTAAGACTATGATAATTATTTAGCAAAAGTCAATTTTTCAAATAGTTTTTCATTAGGATAAAATGTATTAAAAAGGCCGTTCCATCAGATTTTACTGCATGAGCGATCGCAGAGTTAACATGTCTGTTACCAATAACAAATTATATACAAAATAAATGATTAAATGTTTAAAGTTCATTAAAATAATTATTAACTACACAATAAATTAATATATGCGATCTTACTTTAAATCAGAAATTATGCATTACGATAATTTTCATCATAATTTTTCAAATATGTGCATAATTGTACTGTTAATAATTGTGCTAAATTCAAATGATTACAAATGCATTAAGTTACTAGATACCAGTTTAAAATACTCCAATTTTATGTAAACCAAGTGAATGAGAACCTAAAAATAATTAAAATAAGTTATTAAAATATTTTAAATTGAGGGAAGTGCAAAATTGTACCATATAAAACAATTATGATCTCATCAGGTTGCATAATGGCATTTGATTTGAAATACTTAAATATTATTAAATCAAATAATTAAACTGCTAAAAATCCTTACAATAATTCAAAATGTATTTGTAACAATAAATAAAATAAAATAAATCTTATTTTGTGCATAAATATACTTCACAGAACAATCACAAACGCACCCTGATTATTATTACTAATTTTAAATTTCTAAAATTTTAACCTATTAAATGATAAACAGCCAAAAGCTTTTTAAAATAATTTTTAAGAAATAAATACAGTAGGGAACCGATTATCCGGAACGATCGCGACCATCAATATTCCGGATAACTGATTATTCCGGTTTTCTGAATCTCTACGACAAGCCGTTTTTTTTGTAGTTAAACCCAACTAAAAAATAAAAAAATTTGAAATAATCTTAAGAAGAAGAAAAAACGATGAAGTAATACACTAATGATTATTTCCAAAATGATGGTAAGGTAAACAGCTTTCAAAAAAGAACGAAAAATCCTAATATCTTATGAGGAAAAAAAATTATTATTTCTTTTTTTTTTTCAAATTTCGTTCCGGTTTTTTGGTTTTCCGGTTTTCTGATTTCCGGATAACAGGTTCTGTACTGTATATAAAATAAACAAATCTCATTTTGTGCAAACATAAATTTTATAATATTCCGGTAATAAAAGCAAATGATTAAACGTCTAAAAATTGTTAAAATAAATGTCAAGTAAAGAATAAATAAAATCGATCTCTTTTTAAATCGGCAAAGAAAAGTACCGTAGGGAACCGATTATCTGGAACGATCGGGACCATCCCTATTCCGGATAACTGATTTTTCCGGTTTTCTGAATCGCTACAAAAAGCCGTTTTTTTTATTGTTAAACCCAACTAAAAAAATATTATTTGGAAATAATCTTGAAAAGACGAAGTAATATACTAATGATTATTTTCAAAATGATGGTAAGGTAAACATCTTTCAAAAAAGAAAGAAAAATCCTAAAATCTTATGATGAAAAAAAATTTTTTTATAAAAAAAAGGCGGGAAAATTTGTTGAATTTCGATCCGGTTTTTTGGTTTTCCGGTTTACTGATTTCCGGATAACGGGTTCTGTACTGTATAAATAAAAACAGGAAAGAATCTAACTTCCTAAAATCTAAAACCAGCTTTCTTCTTTTATCCAGTAGCTTATCATGCTGCATCTTTTTACTTGATAATCTCTAAATTCCTAAATCATACATTTCCCAGAGTAAAAATCAAAAAGTTGACCCTCAGTAAAAAGTGGGGGTAAACTTGACCTTCAAGATAGATCTTTCAATCATTTCATCCCATTAATTCATTTTTGAAAATGACTTGCATATTTTTTTCATCACACCTGTTACAGTATCAGCTGAGATCTGTGTTATTCCCGGGGTGGTTGTGGGATGGGAATTAGCCAATGGCTTCTTTGGTTGAAGGGGAGAGTATCTGTTGTGCTATTGCTACATTCTTGCAAACTGTTTTTCACCTACACTGTTAATTCTTTAAATTATTATTGATCCTAAATTATAAAAATTGATTACTGCATAAGATAAAGGGAAGAGTGATAATGAAATTTTGGAGAATCAATTCAACAAAATGGAACTAAAAAACACCAGCTAGGCCATGTTATCAGATATGTTGCATATACCAAAACTTAATGTTTCAAATCAAAAATATGACTTATCTGCCCAAAATTATGGCATTAAAAAAGTAAATCATATGGATTTTATGGTTTTGAACATAAATTTCATAATTCTGAAAGTAAGTTATAATTTTCATTGTGATTATGTATATTGTAATAGTGAAAATAATTCCCCAAAAACACGATAAAAAGGATGAGGAGAAGAATGTAAAAAATATGAAATAATAATATATAGAACAATGTGTTAATGCTATACAATATCTGTTTTGATTTCCAACTATTGCTACTAAATTGAGGGAGGACCCTTTTGTGAAACTTTTTTTTTATAGATATTTACTTAACTGATTGTGTGTCTTTAACAGATATGGATTCAACCATCAACAATTAAAGCATTAGGAAAATTTATTTTTACTTTTATTGGACTCTCTCTTAGAGAGTTCGAATATAATGAAACTATTAAACAGGAAGAGTTAATTTTAAAAACATTAATTCAGTCATGTCTTCTTTTATAGAATAGAATAAATAAAATATTATCTTTTCTTCTTTTATTCATCATTAATTTCTAAAATGTTATTTATTGATGTAAAAATATTTTTATATTTATGATTTTTATGATTATAAAATAATATTTAACTTTTTAAAATTTTTTTAAAAATTCAAATGATTAAAATTGAAAAACTATTGCTTTCTAACAATATATTGCTTTTATGGAAAATGTAATCATGAAGAAGATAAAAAAATTGAAGACTTTAAATGCAAAATCCAGACTCACATCTACATTATTTTAAATTTCCAAAATTCCTCAGAGTATTAAGTTTCTGCATATGCAACTCATTAATTTGTTTACTGTGAATTAGTAGCCAAAATTTAAATTTCTTTTATTGTGGAATAAAAATTAGTAAACCAATTTTAGATTTTTGTTTTGAAGATACAATAAAAAGGCTGTTGGTGCATTGTAGTAGTACAGCAAAGTAAAATTTTCTGTGGCTACTGGCACATACACAAGATTTTCATATCCTAAATATTATCAGCTTTTTTGTATACTATACTCTTCAAAGATTTACTTATTCTTCTGCCTCCCATAAAATTTTTAAGTGCTTAAATTTATTTAATTTCCATTTTTGCACTTACTCTTAAATTTGTTTCCATCATGCATTTTCTTTCCCAAGTAAATCTGACATCCTGGTGAATTTCCTATTTTTATTTTTCCTTTTTGTATCATAGTTTCATTAACTTGTAGTTCAGTGCATTATTGCTGCTTCTGTCTCTTGTACCATAAACTACATTCATCTTAATTTTATTATGTTATTTAATTGTTTCTCTTGTCTTTCTACAGTGGTCATATATTTTCTTTTTTGAAACATATCTTAGATATGCTTAGCCTTTTTTCAAGATTGAAGTCTTCTCTTAAAAACTTGTTTGACTATTTATTTATAATTTTTTGTCAAATACCAGATTCTATCCAATAAAACCTCATTTTATTTGTAAAAAAAGAAAGAAAAATAAGCAGAAAAGGTATAAAAAAAATAATAGAAGATTCTGACTTTAAGTTATATATGAGAAAAGAAGTTAAGTGCATTTATAAATTTAGCAAAAATGTATGACTAGCAATTTTTTTAAAAAAATTCCTAATAATGTTTCAATACCTAGTTTATATAAATATCACACATGACCGACTGAGTAGAAATGAGTAAATACCAATTTTTTTTTGTATCCGTTACAAATTGATATTAATGAAGCTGAGAATCGGTTACTGTAAGTAACTGATACTTTTATTATCAGATACACATTGATCTGAATCATACTTTATTGAGGGAGAGTTTTTAATTTATAGCTTTTCCTTTGCCACAGATTTCAATTTTTTAACACTCAGCATGTTAAAGTCTTTTTTTAACATTATCAAGACACATAACTGGTAGCTGTCGTCTTTTTCTGACACTTAAGAGTTTCTTAAATGCCAATTTTTGCTGGATTGGGTTGTCTTTAAGTGTCCAAGCCTTCTCGTATGATGAACAATATGATGCTAGTTATGAAACATAATACAGTAGGGAACCGATTATCCGGAACGATCGGGACCATCGATATTCCGGATAACTGATTTTTCCGGTTTTCTGAATCGCTACAAAAGCCGTTTTTTTATTGTTAAACCCAACTAAAAAAATTTTTTTTTGGAAATAATCTTAAAAAGAAGAAAAAACGATGAAGTTATATATTACGACACTAATGGTTATTTCCAAAATGATGGTAAGGTAAATATCTTTCAAGAAAGAAAGAAAAATCCTAAAATCTTATGAGGAAAAAAAATTTTTTTTTTTTTAAAAATGGCTGGAAAATGTATCGAATTTCATTCCGGTTTTTTGGTTTTCCGGTTTTCTGATTTCCGGATAACGCGTTCTGTACTGTAACTAGTTTTACATTTGTTGAAATCCTTTTATTTGCAAGTTGAAAAAAATATTAAAATACAATTTGAAAAAAAAAAAATTGTTTTATCGAAGAAACTCATGATTCTCTGTGAAGAAACAAAAGGAAATCTGTGTCAATCTTCAGGCATCAACTCCCATGCATCAGTTTGAAAATTAACCTCTCACACTTAAAACTTGAGAATTATAAGAGATGACTGATTGATATGAATCTAGCAGGCAGGAACTAAGTTTGAAGTAATTATTTTTTCCTAGAGTTGGTACATTCTAACTGATATGAGTGGAACTGCTATTTTGATTCATTTCCTCTTTTGTCTACTTTGTCTACTAAGTGGTTCAGGTACAAAATTGTGCTGCTATTTAGCTAATTACAAAATATCATATACACTGATACAGATCCATCTCTACTACTTAGTGAGTTATTTATATATGTTTTGATCAAACTGTGTAAATAATTTTTAATAATCTTTTTGGTTAAATTGTTAAAGTGTATGATGCTATCTAATTGTTTCATGGTTTATTGCAGAGTACAAGACATTTTTCCCACAACTGATATATCTGCATTACAAGACAAGAGAATGATTAATCTTATAGCATATGCCAGAAAAGTTGAAGGAGACATGTATGAAGCTGCTAATAGTAGAGTATGTATTTCTGATTTTGTCTCGCTAATTTTTTTCTTCATTTCTAAAATAGTCTCTATTTTATACTCTCTGGCTTTTAGTAATAAAATTATATTGACTCTTTTAGTTTAAAATCTGATTTATATTTTTCAAGTTTTCAACTCTTTCTGACTTGCACTACTCTTCATTGATGAATTCTCACTGTGCCTTAGTTCTGAGTTTATTTTTAAAAAAATTAGTGTGATTGTTATATGAATCCTAAATGACTTTATTTGCTTAGTAATTACATGAGAAATTGTGTTACAGTGTTCGAGTTAAAATTTTAGTATTAACTTTCCCGGCCTTTTTCTGTGACAATGTTATTGAATAGACAGTTTTCCCATGTTATTCCACAAGTAAGTTATGTGTAGCTGGAAAATTTATATACAAATTTGTCCAGGGGCTCAACATTTAAAGGGTAATAGTAAATTATTTTGAGAAATTAATTAGTTTTTTTAAAAAAAATCTTTCCTTGTTTGAAATTTGTTCATGTCATGTTCATGTTTGGCATTGGAATGATTTGAATCTTCACTTATTACTCTTGTTTAATGATCTGATTTTAAAGCAGAAACTTTTTTTTAAATGTAAACAATGTAAAATTTAGATTATAAAAGAATTTTCTTTAAACAATGTTTTTTTTATGTAAGTAATAATGAAATTGATGCAGAATATTTCTTTAAACAATGTTTTTTTTATGTAAGTAATAATGAAATTGATGCAGAATATTTGCTCCTAGAAAGTTGTTTAATCTCCAAATCTAAGTATCACATGAAATTGTTCATGTCTCCTAATAATTTTATACTCTCGTATAAAGTTGTAGCATTTATGGATGTAATAATTTGTTTTGTGGTGAATTATGAAATCTGTCCATTTAATCCTATAAAATCCTGTAAGATAAAATATTTTTATCATTCTGTTCTATTGTTGGATTTAAATTTTTTTTTTTGTCCAGCTATCTGATATATTTAATCTGTCTCGCAACATTTTTGAATTCTTTAACTTTAGGAAATTTAGTTACTGGGTGTGAGGTCAATCATGAGCATTACATTTATCAGTGCTTTACATTGTCAGGGATGAGATTTTTCCGCTTTTTAGCGTATTTTCACTTTTGTCTCTCAAATTTCAGCCTTTTTATCAAACACTCCGATTCTTTAAAACTTTTATTATTTTTATAAATATTCCGGTTTTTCTGAAAATGCTGTTGTTGAAATAAAATAATTATATTTATTTGCGATTTTCAAAGATAAACATAAAATTCACACTACACCGTAGCTGTTAACCCTTCCGAATTTTTTCTTATTTTAGCTATTTTAACTTTTTTTACTCACAAAATATAAGATTTTCTGTATTTTTACCCATCTGCCAGATAGCTCCTATTGTCGTAATTCAGATGTCTCGCTGCTTCCTGTTTGCTGGCGCGAAAGCAAATGAAATAATAAAATAAAATAGCGGTGGATTTGCGGTGAAAATATTTATTTGCTCATTCAATTAATCCTGTAAATTTTTATTTATTATGGCTAAACAAAAACAATACAAACAAGCCTTTTAGAATTCCCAAGCCCAGAATCTGCTAATATCTTGATTCTTATTCACGCAATTTTAGTATAAAAAAATCGATTTTGGTATTTATCTGATTTCAAAGTTGTGCATTCCATTTCTTATTTACGTGATTTAAAAATTGTATATTGCTATTCTTATTTACAAGATTTAAATATGCGATTGTATTTAAGGTTTTTTAAAATCGCGATTTTATTATCAAGCATCGATTTTCGTATTTACCTGATTTAAAACTTGCTTGTTGCGATTCTTATTCATGCGATTTAAATATCGTACATTACGATTCTTATTTACTAGATTTAAAAATCCAATATCGCGATTTGTATTAAACCGTTTTTAAAACCCTATGTAGGTATTTGTATTCATGCGAGTTTAAAATCCATTGTCGGGATTCATTTATGCCAGTGTTTCCCAAAGTGTGGTACGCGTACCCCCAAGGGTACGGGAACAGTTTAGCGGGGGTACGCGTTCTGATGCGAAATATCTTGCAACAAACGAAAATTTCAAAATTTTTTATTTAAAAATAAAGTTGGCCATGAAAATAAAGTTGGCCATGAAAATTAACGATTACATATTTTTCTATTTTTATTTTCTGGCTATTTTTTGCAGAATTAACAGTAAATAATTACTAGTATCAACAGCCATTTGTGATTTTTAACTTTAGTTCAATTTTTTTATAGTAAGAAATGCATAAATTTTTTTATTAGTGGTACACAGCGTTACGAAAAATTTAGAAAGGGTACACAAAACTCATAAGTTTGGGAAACACTGGTTTATGCGGTTGTAATATCAAACATCTATTTTCGTATTTATACGTAATTTAAGAATTAGACGTTGGGATTCGTATTCGCGCGATTTAAAAATTATGCATCATGATTCATATTTACGCGATTTAAAAATTACGCATCATGATTTGTTTTTTCGCATTTTTAAAATTCTATATAGAGTTTCATATTCACGTGATTTAAAAACCACATATCGGGATTCATATCCTCTCAAATTTAAATCAAATTTTGCAATACTTACTCATGTGATTTTAAAATAATAGATGTGATTCATATTCATACAATTTTTATCTATCTATCTATCTATCTATATATATATATATATATATATATATTCATTCATTCTTGGATTTCCTCTTTTTTACTTTCTGACTACTCTCATCCCTGCATTGTGAATTGAATTACTTTTGAAATTTTAAAATTTTTCTAATTTTTTTTAAAACTTTTACATTATAATTGTTTTTAATTTCATGATAGGTATTTGAAAGCAATAATCTGTTGTTAATTATTTTACTCTTATAATGCGTCTGTTCACTCTGTGTGATAAAAAAGTATTACTGTGTAATTATTTTTATTTTATAAAAAAGTACT